>NC_056525.1:155174641-155185003 GCF_019175285.1 Sceloporus undulatus | reverse complement strand
GATAGATAGATAGATAGATAGATAGATAGATAGATAGATAGATAGATAGATCATAGTCTGGCATGACTTGTTTCTCAGAAACCCATGTTGACTTTATGTGATTATGGAATTGCTTTCTAAATTTTCACAGACTCTCTCCTCTAGAATCTTTCCTGGTATTGATGTCAGACTAACTGAATGATAATTGTTGGACTCTTCTTCTCTCTCCCCCCTCTTTTTGAAGATAGGGACAACATTTGCCCCCTTCCAATCTGTTGGGACTTCTCCTATTCTCCAGGAGTTCCTCCTTTTGCTATGGATATACTTCCAAAAGCCCTTTTTATTGTTCTTAACCTCTCTAGCAATCTGAGATTATTCTGAGCTTTTGCTTTTCTGACTTCACTTCTACACATGCTTGCTATTTGTTTGAATTCCTCTTTGATGGTTTCCCTCTTTTCCCATTTCTTATACATGCCCTGTTTAAACCTTAGCTCTGTCTAATGTTCTTTAGTTATCCATTCTGGTTTCTTGATGAATAGGTTCCTGCACCCCATGTTAATCTACCATATCAATTTTCAGGATAGATTGTAGGATACTTATAGGTCTGTCCTTCAAGGGTGAAGAAGGAATAAAAGGGTAGGAGGAGAAACTGGAGTAGTGCCACTGCTCCTACAGGATCTGCCAAGTGAGATGGTTACTTCAGTTTGCAGAATAATAGGCCCAGCCCTGGAAACATCATTTATATTTTAAATTATGTACACTGGTACAATTTTGGATATTCAAATTTTGATAACTTCAGTTATCTTCATGCAAACATATTACAAATTTTTATTACTGTCCACCTGCTTGCTTGTCTTCTGCTGAAATCAAAATACAACATTGGCTGGATTGTACAGGGCTCTGAACTCAAGATGTCTCTCCTGTAATGTAAAGACAGAATAGAATTCATTCACACCTAGTCTATTCAAAAACTACAAGTCTCCTGCTCATTAAAGGAAGTTAATAAGAACATTTCACAGATGTGTGCTACCTAGCACTGATGCCCAAAGCCTCCACCAGTTTGCAGAACTAGCTATACAGTGCTTTAGCTCATGAAGCCACTGGTTTGGGTCAGTGAATGAGAGGTGACGACGGGGACTTCGACCTCACAAAGGATGGGGACATCTGGGATCCCCTCCATCCACTATCATCCAGAGGGAGACAAAGGCAAGCCAGCTCCATCATGCCAGAAGAAGAAGAAGAAGAAGAAGAAGAAGAAGAAGAAGTCCCTATGCTTGGAATAACATTACAGGTTTGAAAACAGTTTGAGAAGAGGCAAGACAAGAAGACTGGATGACCCAAATAACTTAATTGAATGTCTTAGTTGAGCCCTTTCTGTTGTTTTCCTATTCTGGTGTTCTTTCCTAGCTGTGTTGGATTACAGTGCTTAGGCCCTGTATAGACTGGCACTTGGTGCAGCTTCCTGATGCTGGATAGCCTGACTATGCCCCCAAGATTCCAGATGGCATGTGTCATCATGGCTCAACTCCAGTGCTGTATCCAGATGATGCAGTGCCGAAGGGACACCATACAGCTGCGCAGCCATGGATATGGCACCCTTTGGAGGGCGCAAAAAGGAGCTGCTTTTTGCACCCTCCAGAGGACAGATTGAGGCCATGGGGTGGGGTTGCCATGGTCCCAATCCAGCCAGGAAAGAGACTGCTGCATGCCGCCCCTTAGGGGCTGTTTGTACACAGCCAATTTGTCCAACCTACCGGGAAGGTACCAGGTGAAGGAACATTGCCCTAGAATATTCCTTAGGAGACCTCATTTCCCCAATCGGATGTATTTAAATCTTTAAGAGATGCTTATGGTGAGCATGGATGTAAAAATATGAACATAGGCACTGTGGCAAACACATGGGCAGTGACATGCCATGCAGTGTGCAACCTCTTCTTTTATATGTTGTTACTGCTGTTTGATAAACAGCTGATGAAATATTAAGTGTGTGTGTGTGTGTGTGTGTGTGTGTGTGTGTGTGTGTAGGGCTACATTTTTAAGGCAAAGAAGATAGTCTTCTTTGTGCTTTCAAGTAAACATGGAGCCCAACTTATGGCAGAATAAAACAAAAAAAATAGTATATAATTATGGAGAACACCTTTGGTAATAGTCAAGCAGTGGAAGGAGGATGCACAGGAGGAGTAATCATCAGCATAACAGTAGAGTTGTTACAATGAGAGATTGTTGTCTCTCTCCTTGTCCTTCTCCATCTCGAAACATTAAAAGGGTGTAGAGTGTTTTTCCTTTCCTCTGAGAGATAATCTTTTTCAGGGTAATTAGAAGGAAGGAATCTCATGGCACCTTTAAGACTCACCAATTTGTTTCAGCACAAAGCTTTATTTATGTTCAAATAAATTGGTGAGTGTTAAAAGTGCTACAAGCCTTCATTTATCATTCTTCTAAGACTGATCTCTCCCCACATCTCTCTGTTCTCCCTTCTCAGTAACATATATGTTGTTAGTGTGCAAGATCAGATGTTTGTGTGTGTGTACCTTCAAGTCATCTTTCAACTTATGGTGACCCCATGAATTTCATAGGATTTACTTGAGCAAGGAATACTCAGAGGTGGTTTTGCCAGTTTCTTCATCTGAAAATATAACCTACAGCACCTGGTATTCATTGCCAGTCTCCCATCCAAATACTAACCAGGGCGGACTCTGCCAATTCCAAATATGTTTAGGAAGCTTACATGGGAATTACCTTTACAACAATCGAGAGGATGGGTTTGCAGATAGCAGAAGGCAAAGACAGCTGAATCTGAGGAGATGCAGCACAGAGGTATAGTCTAGTTCAAAAGCAAACTGCCTTTTCAAAAAAGCATGCAGTAATGCTGGGCACATGAAAGTCTTGCTTTGTATGTGTTCCCAACTGCAAGCCAGGAGACAAATATCAAATGGAAGTAGTGTGTTTCCCTTCTTTCATAGGCCCAAGCTTTCTCAAATCCCAAATTCCTGGCTCCCTCATGTGATTAAACATGCCATCCTCTTTCTTCTCTCCCTCCCTTGCATAGATACTTTTTAAAAGTATATCCTAGAAGAGCTATGCCAGCCACCAATTGCAGCCCCTTGCTGTAACTAAATCTGTACAGGTTTTGGGCTTGCCTCTTTTTCTTTAACACAGAAGGAGTTCTTGCAGCATCTCTTAACCTAACGCATATTTTGCAACAGTGACAGGTTTTCTTTCACTCCCAGCCTGCTACTCCTGTGGTGCTTCAACCAACAATGGCAGTATATTTTGTGTGGATCCGACCAAACTCCTGCTCTTGTCTTTCTGGCGAGGAAAGATGTGCTGGACTCCCAAGAGCCTATGTGCTAGTGTTGCCATTTCTATGTTAATTATACTTCTGACAAGGTTCCAAGGATAGCCAGGGAAGTGGAGCCTGGCACTTGTTTACTCCTAACTTAAACCTGGTCCAGCCAAACAATTTTTCTCTTATGGCTCTGTATAAGAAGGTGTGAATCCTAGACCCAATTGTTTATTGATAGATTTGGCTTTGCCACACAATATCTGTGGCCAGTGTGCATAAGTGTGTGTCTTGTAGCTGAGGTTACTATTGAGCAGATTTTCAGTAGCATGAAAGGATCTCAAATTGGTAGTTAATAAATATAATGCTATTGTTTCTTTATTGTAAAGGAGGGAAAGAGAGAAGTGCTAGTGGGATTTACTGTCTCAGGTGCCAACATAACCTGGTTGGTCTTGAGTGTGGCATAGCTTGACTTGGGAGGGATTCATGGATTGATACCTTGCTTGGAGTAGAAAAATGTGTTTGGGCAGCTTTAATGTGCTTTTAACCCCTTGTTGTGCTCTGTGTGTGATAAGCAATAGCAAATGGGCTGCCACCACTTTAACCATTTTTGGGATGGAAGCACATAGGACCTACGTGTGATAATGTCCTATGTGTATTTAGAGAGAGGGAGGAGAAGAGTGTGCTGTCATGCTACAAGCTTGCATGTGTGCACACATACACACACGTGATATACTTCCTAAAGAACTCCGAAACAAATTGCTGTGAAACTGAGAGACATTTATTGAGGGAATGTGATATTCTTAGACAGGAAACCACAGGAGTGTGGCTTCTCGTGCCTCCACCTCCTTCCTCTGTCATTCTTCTGTCATTATTACTATGTTAATTTGGTTTTGACTTGCTTTTGGGGATGGCCAGCTGGCAGCATGAGAGTTCCCATAAGAAAGTAGTATGGAAGCCAAGCAGGGATGCCACCCACCCCTTTGTTATTTCACCTCTTTGCCTATTCATAGACACTGTGATAATGTCACAAGATATTCACCTAAATGGGATATTCCTACTACTAGCACCACCATCACCATTTTTCTTGTGACCCAACTGCATGTTTTCTTATTTTATTCTTTTGTTTGTTAAATTTATGTCCTACTTTTCCCAAGTCAGTTCATAATGAAAAACACATTAAAATAGGGGAAAAAACACATTTAAATGGCCTTTCCTGTTGAAAACAGCACTAATTTAAAACACTTAAACGCTTTTAAAAGGTAACATAACAAAAAGAATAAAAAATTAGACGCTCCCTCATTAAAAGGCCTTTTGCAACAATCTATCAATAGCCAAGTGGCTGTCTAAATAAAAAGGTCTTTGCCTATAGGCATAAGAAGAAGCAGGGGACCTGTTCTCCCAAGGAAGGGATTTCCACAGCCTTGGAGTGAGCTAATGAGAAGGCCCTGTCATATATTCTCACTCAAAATACCTGTGATGGTGGTGGCAGTGAGACAAACCCTAATCATACAGTGATATATGGTCTTTCAGACAATCTGAGCACAAGCCACATAGGACTTTATAAGTCATATAGGCCCGATGCAGTTCTGTTACTATTCTTTCCTTCATCTTCCACTCTCAACTGAATTCTTCCCTCATTCCCTCACTGGACTGGAGATTTATATTTTATTAGCATCAACCTTCCCTTCAAGCCCATGATGGAAAATTTAAGACTTTCCCCTCATCCTTGGGCTTAAGGAAGCAAATACACCTATTTTTTCTTATTGCTACTAGAGGACATCATTACAGAGCATACAAATAAGTTTGTTTCCTACCTTTTGAATGTAAAAGCATACAGAACACAGGAAATATGAATTTTTTTGTTAGGGGCACTACACATTCCCATCACTACACCAGTCTAGGATGACATGTTTGGCTGTAAGATAAAACACAAGCAAGGTCTGGATTCAGAAAGTAAGAACCAAACTAGATAATGATGTGAGCTTGTATCCTTCTGAAACAAAGCTTTCACTAGGACCATTGCTGGATAGGGAAGATTTTAAGCCACCTCTCTCTATGCACTACTATAATGATGAGAACTATGACTGCTTCCCTTCCTTCCTTCCTTCCTTCCTTCCTTTCATGACTTTTAGCATTACAGAGTCTTGAGATTTGAGGGTTAATAATAATAACTTTATTACGGCCATTTGACCAGCACAGATTTGAGGGTTTGTCTAAGACTGAGAGGACCTGGCATCAATTCCTCACTTTGCTGTGCAATTTATTTGATGGCCTTGATCAAGTCACAATTGCATCTTTACCTACCTCACAGGGTAGATATGCCACCTTGATGGGGAAATGGCTTACAAAAGTTATAAGCTTTGGCCACAAAGATAGAACCACCCTATCATATGGAAAAACAGAATTTAGATGATAGCAGCAGCTTTCTTTTAGTAAATAGCATCCATTCATAGGTTTACCTCTGTAAAGTAATTGGCCTACAAGTGTTAATAGGCTGGCTATACCCTATATACTCACCACATGAAAACTAGCTAAGTTCAATACTGAGAATGCTGAAAATATTGCTGGAACAACTGGCATGTGAAGAAGGCTTAAGTATTGGATGCTGTTCTCCACTTGGCTTGCTCAGCAAATTTTCTTGTTTCTCAATTGCTAGGGGAAATTGAGCAAGATAAGAAAATATACTTTTCACTTTGTTCAGGTTTTTTTTAAGACTGTATACTACCTTCTTGCCAAAGCTGGCATTTGAGGGAACCAAATAAAGACTAATGAGTGCATTACTATAATAGGAATGGAAAACTGCAGTAATTCTCAAAAGCATGACATTCTGCATAAATAAGGCCTTAAATATTGCAGTTAGTTAACAGCAGACAGACCAACATCTCCCTCACCCTGCCCAGACCTGGACAAATAGGATAATTATTGTTCCCTAATGAACAAAAAATTAAGGCACCAACAGCTCTCCTTTGGGGGATATATGTATGTGTGTGTGTGTGTATATATATATATATATATATATATATATAATATTACCCACTATAAAACTTTAATTTATATCCCGCTTTTTGTTACCCACAATCAAAGCGGCGTATAACCTTTTAAAAAATACAATATATACAACTCCCCCCTTAAAAAAGGATTAAACAATTCTATGCATTAAAATTACAAATGATAAAATCTAAAAACAGTATGATAATAAAATAACGGTGGGTCGAGTCTTCGCTTATATATGTCTGTGTGGGGGGGAGTGTTACATGGCCGGGTTCTATTCTGGAAAGGCCTGCCAGAAGAGATCTGTCTTGACAGCTTTCTTGAAGCTCTCTAGGTTGGCAATTTGACGGATCTTGTCTGGAAGTGGCCTTAAGTATGAATCTGTTTTGAAAGACTTTGAATTGCTAGGTTACTGGGTACAAATTACCAGTCCATAGTAGCAAATGGCCCATTTCAAAGTATTGAGGCTTACTTAGGCTTTAAAAGCCTTAAACAGATTGAGACCCAACTGTATTAAAGATCACATTTACAAATTAACCTACCTGGATGTTGAACCCATCCATGGAGATCCTTGCCCTGAATCCCTGTGCCTTTGCAGTTGGACTGGGACAGTGTTAAGGTCAAATATAAAATGATGATAAAAGAAGTTCAACACCATTTCAGGACACCCAGAATTGTTTTCAAGGTGTCTGTGTATGTCAAGGTGGAACTTAAGTCTACTTCTGAATGCATCTGAGGAAGTAGACTTAAGTCTATGAAAGCTCATGCTGCCAACTTCTTTGCTCAGTTATTCTCAGAGGTGCTACAAGATCTCTCTAAATACTGATACTACAGACTAACACAGCTATATTTTTGGAATCTGTGGAGACATGTTAGCATGTAAATGGATGCATAGAAAACATTCTCAAAAGAAACTGCAAACTATGTATATCGGCAAAGCTTGAGGTATGAAAAATGAGTTACATGGTTGCCATTTTTGCTGCCAGCACTGCTTAATTTAGAGTAGGAGAACAATTATAGATTATGAAGAGGCTTAAATTATTTATAAAGTAGGAGAATGGGCATGAAAATGGCATGTGGAAATTTGGTTTGTACAATTATGAAGTGATCGATATTGAGGCCAACAAAAAAGGTGCCAGCATCATATATATGCTGATGGGATCTGTACTGGTAGTGACTGATCAAGACCAAAATCCTTGGGTTTGGATAGATACTAAAATTCCACGTTGAGCATAATTAGAAAATAAACAGATACAGAATTGCAAATGTCACACTGCCCTTGATCAAATCCATAATGTTGTCACATATGTAATATTGTGCATATATTTGATCCCTGTGCCTAAAAATGGATATTGCAGAACTGGACTAACTACAGAAAGGGACAAGCTTTAAATTTTAGAGATACTAAGGACTTATTAATAACTTATTAATACAAACACAGCTGTCTTTGGTGTACAGGATACACAGCATGGTCATTCAAATCCAAGTTATCTGTGTCCAAAAGCTATGAACAAACTACATTGAGAACACATGCAGTATACACATAGCAGTTAGAGGGGGAAATATTTTGTGTGTGCTGTTCATTCAAGGATTCATTCAAGTTACAACGCTACAGTAGGTCTTTTCAGATTTGTCTGCAGCACACCTAGCACAAATGACTGCTGCACAATTCTCTCCTTGTTTTCCTGTTCCAGGAAGCAAGCCCACCCTTTACTTAGGGAAACAACTTTTAAAGAATACGGATGTTTAGAGACTGAGGGGATGCACCATCTGCTATAGTCTGGACTCTCCAGACAGGTCTTTGAAAGAGCTACCACAGTGCAGGAGGTCATAGTCAGGAAGAGACAAGTTTCATTTCCCATTACGTTATCTTTCAATCAGTGTTGACTATGAAAACTGCGGGTATGAAGCACTCACCCAGAGGTCCCCTCCAGGTGTTTAGTGGACCTTATTTCCAAGTAAGGTGCATAGGACAGTGTGCAAGCAACCTTATTTATTCAATACCTGTCTTAATCGTTTCTTCTGGCTTGATTTACTCCACATCTGACTGATAATTCCTGTTCCCCAGAAGCCCTAGCAATGTTGGTTGGTGGTTTTCATGTCAGTGGAGAAATGAAGCTATGCCAGAATTAGAATAGCATTGAGGGTGCTCTCCAAGGTGCTGAAACCATTTGGGAGGCTATTGTTCAGAATCTCTTTTAATTATTTGAAAGGGTGAACTACAATGTGGAATGAGTTCATTCTCCCACTGAATAACTGGCCATCATTGCACCTTTTGGGTCCAATTTTATCTGCCCAGAGCCCCCCACTCTGCATTCCAGGGTTCATGAAGTTGCAACAGGATTATAGAACCCTACAACCCTCCATTTTGTGGTGGCTTCCTGATGGCTATGATTCTTACTCTCCCCAAAACCTTTTCTGTGTGACACGGTATATTGCACAGATGGTACTTCTATGAATGAAAATGGCAGAGGGTGAGCTGCTGCCACTGTGAGTTAAGTTTCCTACACTGAACATTTAGTTTTGCTTTGTCAACTCAGCAGTTGTCATGGAGGTGGGATTTAGGGTTTACCCTTGAGCAAGTGGTGATACTGAGGCAGGAGGGGTTTCATGCAGAACTACTTATCTGGCACCAAATTTGATGCCCAATGTGCACTGAGTAAAGACTTCATCCAATGTTTTGTGTTTGCATGTTTTTGCTTCTTTTTTTACTGATGAGTTCAGACATTTGTAATGAAATGATTCCTCTCTCTCTCTCTCTCTCTCTATATATATATATATATATGCCGATGATTCCAGATATTTGTAATGAAATGATTCCTCTCTCACTATACACGCACACACACACACACACACACACACACACACACGTCCCTCCATATTCGCTAGAGTTAGGGGCACAAGACTCCCGTGAATATGGAAAAAATGGCAAATAACAAAAACACCATGTTTTTAACTGAGAGGACAGCGCTCTAGGAATCTCTAGGTCCTCCAGTGCAACTTGTGGTCAAGGTCAGACAGACATTGACCATAGAACTGCATTGGAGGAATCTCTACGTCTTCCAGTGCAACTTTTAGTTAAAGTTGACCACAGAGTTGCATTGGAGGACCTTGATAATCCTAGAAAGAATATATTAATCAAATGTGTGAATAATCAAATCCACAAATGTCAAATCTGCAAACATGAAGGGATGAGTGTGTGTGTGTGTGTGGGTGTGTGTGTATAATATAATAAAACTTTATTTCTATACCACTTTTCCATCTGATCAAAGCGGGTTATCATAAGTTTACCTATGAGCATCTCTGAATCGTTTACATTCCAGAGCAGAGGATTGGACATGACCTGAATCCATCATCCCTGGCAACCTTTTCCCTCAATTACATTTCAGTACTATAATTTCAGCTCTTGCAGCACAGTAAAATTTTCAATTCAACAACTATTCTCTCACTGTGAATGAGCAAAGCTGACAAATACCCTTAAACTGTGCTGCTACCCACCTTAAGGAACCATTGAATCAATGGGATTTAGCTATGGTTGAATACTATTCCTCAACACTAAATGGGTCTACCTATAGTGGTCTAATATAGTATTCCAGACCTATAATTTTTTTTTAAGTGCTAGCAGAAAGGTAGAGAGTGCTATTGGGTTGTGCATTTGTTGGATAACCAAATACCTTGGGCTTCTACCACTGTTACATACTAGAGTTTTAAGTAGTTTTTCAGAGAGGGTAAAAAATTCAGTTAATGTGAATCACAGTGAGCAGCGAAGTGTGTCAATTCATCATGATTTGGACAGGTGGTTCCATTTAACAAAAACTGGTTTCCTCATAAAGAGTCATTCATCTGTTTTAAGCAGAAAGAAATTGTCTGAGACCATACCGCTTTCTGTAACATGCTGCATAGCACAAAGTTGTAATGCTAATCAAACATGGCTCTCTGCCCAGGACATAAAATGATTGGTTTGGAAATGTGTATTACACCTCACAATTCTCGCTGAGAATGTCATTCTGACTCTTGTTCCTTGCACCCACGCTTCCAGCCTTGTGTCTTTGCCTGTTTGCCCACCCCCCGCCTCTCACAAGTCTTTCAACACCTCTGCATCTAGT
>NC_056525.1:155137196-155160474 GCF_019175285.1 Sceloporus undulatus | reverse complement strand
TGCTTGTCAGTTTCAAATATACCCAAGTAGGATTAAGGAAGGAGTGTACATTTGAAGACATAAAGAGATAATACACACAAGCCCCTCAGATTTAAACAGCAGGCATGCAGTTTGGGCTCAAGACAGCTTCTCCACCCAATACAAATCATCACATGCAATGAGCACATTTGGTGTGTTCTGTGGTTTACTCCTGCTTGGCAAGGAATAACGGTGAAGCCGTTACATCAGGCTTTTTGACATAAGCTGAAGCCCTATGGAGACAGTCTAAATCTTACTTTAACTTGTGGGAATGAGCATGCCTCGTCCCCTTGTTACCACTGCTTTCCTTCTTCTTGGGTTGAAGAAGAATTACTGCAGATACACTTGGCTTGATTGGGGGGGGGGGGGGGTTTTGAGAAAACCCACTTTTGGGGGGGGGGGGGGTTATATTTTTGGCTGCTGGCTCGATCCTAGACTCCCAGGTAGTCTCTCTCTCTCTCTCTCTCTCTTCCTTTGCATTCTTCAGATGTCCATGAAGCAGGTCAGCAGCCTGATGCCTCCTCACTCTCTTTTCACAACAATCTTTTATCACAGTGTCCTATCTTATTCACTAAGTGCTTGTGTTTGCTACCTTTTAAACATAAAATCCAATCAATGCTTGGAAAGGATAAAATCTTGAGAAGAAGTTATTATTGAATGAGTTACCCAGACACAAGCACTGAGGGAAGTCTCATTGGGCAGCACACCTGGATGATCAGGAGCCTAGACAAACACCTGAAGGATGATGGAGCATGCTTTATTTATTAAGCTCTGAAACAAAGGCAAGCAAAGAAGGAGGTAAAGAAGACTCTGTTTATTGTTGCTTGAAATCTGACTGGAACTGATGTGATATGGCACAACAGTAGCAGTTCTACCAAATCCTTGTTGACTATTTGGGAAGAGCCATTCTTATGATAACATTATTTAGTGGACTTCAAGAGTCCATGATGACTTTTAAATACATTATTAATAAACATGAAGTCACTTGAAACAAGTCTTAAGGTCTTGGCTAGTTCTTACTAGTAATAATTTTTCAGGGAGAGCAAGTCAGCAGAATCCCACCAAGATTTTGAAGGTTTGTCTGCTTCACACTAGCAAGGGATAGAAGTCTGGTTGTCAGATAACAAGATTATCTAATAAGCAATGTGTATCAACCCCTGGGCATGGGGTGGGGCTGCGTCCACTCCTGTCCAGTGTGTCATCCCAAGTAGCACAATACAGCATCCACACATGCTCTCAACAAACTTTATTGCACTTGCTTCCCGGTGTCCATCTCGAACCAGAATTGGGTTACTTCACCCAAACAAAAACACAAACTGCCTGAGTGTTATAAAAGTGCATTAAGCCATAGTAATCCTGAAACTATTCAATGCCCTTTGAAGAATCCATATATTCAGAAACTGTTTCCAGATTACTAAAAGTTGAACTGCCCTGAGTCCTATTATTATTTTTTTATTATTAACCTTTATTTATGAACCATACTATATTCCCTTACAATTATTATTTATGTGATGTTGATGTTTTATTTTAAGCTGTGTATCACATGGGAATCTATGCTATATCTTCCCTGCCTGACTCCAAACCACTTTTATTAGCAGGATCTCACCTACTGCCATTTAGTGACCATTTTCTCCCCACTATCAGCTTTCAAAGAAGTCTCAAAGGGAGGGGGGTCCCATCAGCAGGGCAAGGATAGAGCCCCCCCCCAGTCTAGCCATGCATGTAATTGGAAGGGAGGAGCCAGGCAAGGACTGGGAGGCTATAGTCTACTTTCTTGCCTCTTCCTCCCACACAACTTTGGGAGGGTGAGGAGTAAGGTGAGAGAGGATCTGGAAACAATCACCAGAATCCTAAATGACCTGTTGCATAACATAGCTTTACATATACCTAGCTATGTAGCACAGGTGCTAAGAAACTCCTTTACTGAATTGTGAAGATGTGTAATGGGACACCAGCAAGAGCAGCCTATTCACATTGGTTGCTGATGCACATCAGGACCAATGCAATGAACATCAAGACTGATGAGATGTGCATTGGAACCAATGCACATTGATCCTCTTGTATGTTCATCCTACTGTGCAGTGGTCACTTTACTAGCTTTGGTATGTAGTAATGTAACATCTACCCTCTACTGCACATGAATGTTACACAACAATACAATTCTAATTTCAATCCACTTACAAAGCAGACTGCACCGGCTGACACCCAGAGGGGGGTATCACCCAGTAGGATAGTACACCCTGGGGGTGGGTGACAGTTGCCTTCCAGGTCCTGGGCGGCCATGGCCACTTGGGCGGTTGCTGCCTTCCATATCCCACATATCCATGTGCCATGTGGGACTTGGAAGGCCAGGAAGACTGCTGAAATGGCTGAGCGCAGCCCCTACCTCACTGTTGCTTCACCATTGTAAGCACCATGGCAGCATGGCACATTGCTAATCTGGTATGTCCCTGTCATACACACACACACACACACACACACACACACACACACACAAACCCTGTCCTGCCTTTCTGATGTCATTGTCAAATATTCACCAAGAGATGTACCTTTCTATATCATTTTATAATGCAATCAGGCATGTACCCCATGAACATTGGTTTTATCCAATATTACTGTATATGCTAAAAATGCCCACAGATATATCTTGTAAGCCATAGATCCCATGCCATTAAAATAATTTTGGGACAGAACAGACTGGCAGGAAGGGGTGGACTGAAGCTGCCCCCACTGAAGATGCCTCAGGACCATGGCAAACACACACCATAGTCCCAAAGGCACCAGCCCAAATAGGATCAGAAAAGATCTGCACCTATTTGTGTTGAGTCTGAGCCTCCTTAGGCGGCTCCAGCACAATGTCTGGCTGCTCTGGCGGCTTGTGGTATCCAAACACCACACTCCTGGAGCATCTTGAAGCCACCTCCATCTGGTTGGCTGAGTGACTTCCAAGTGTCTTGGGATGTGCAGCATCTAAATGCCATGCCCCCAACCCTCCTGGATCCAGGTTTTATGGCCTGTATGTTCCGGCCCTTAGATACCCACAAAACATATCAGGTGCTCTAAATCTCATACCAATTAGTTTCTTGGATCTAATCTACATGGTGCTAAAAGTGCATGTCTTCTCCTTTTCTAGCTCTGTGTTGACCCACAACATTTGCTGACTCCATAGTCAAGCCTCCAATTGATGCCCTCATGACTTAAACTCGGGTTTAAAATAATGAGTTTTATATATAGACTATTCGCTTAAAAAAATAACAGAAACATATATCCCAGAAGCATGTGCACATGCATATTACCCCATAATATTTCTCTTAGACTGGTGTGGGGGAAGGTGAGGTGTGGGTATTCTCCAGCAATGAAGTCTTCATAACCAATGTACAAGGAGTGTACAAGGGAATCTCAATAGCCTTGCCTTCTCCATCAAATTCTTGCTTTGTCTTTCTCATCCAGCAGCATGAATTTATCTCCAGACTCCCTCACACTATGGCCCCTGGAACAGTGCCATAGCAAAGCAAGTCTGGGAAATGAGCCTTTAAAGTCAGCGAGTCTTAATTCTGAACACCATTTTAAATGCTGAGCATATTGGGGAGGAAAATTACTACCATATTAACCTTCAGACTTATTCAAGCATAATATCACCAAAGACAGTCCTCCTTATTTCAGAGATTTGTATGCTTAGAAATTGGCTTCATATTTCTTTGAACCCTTTTGGGAACAAGAGTGTCTCCCACAAGCCCATCCCACTATTTTCAAATAAAAGAATGGAAGTGACATTTCAGGTTGCTGTCTTCTTGTTATCTCTTGTTACTTCTTAATATTAGAAGGGGAAATAGCATATGACCAAGAGAACACGGAGGACAGAGGAAAGGGCTAGTAGTGCATGAACCAGATGACAGAGCTTGGCGTGGTAAAACAATTTCCCATATTTTGAGGAGGAGAGTAGTTGTAAGATGAAATTACTGATGCATAGAAAATGGCATCTGCTATGAAAAGGATTTGTCATATGGGGGTAACATGTTGAATCCATCCAGGAACCTACAGTGAAACAAAAGCAGAGCAATTGCAAAAGGTCAATGTTTCCATATGAAAGGCTTGATAGTATTTTGTGGATTTTGGATTTTCTTTTCATCTGAATGGGTCAAAACAGCCTGATGGTTTGTCTGCGAGCAAAGAACAGAGACCGGTAAATATTTCTCAAACATCATGGGAAATGTTTAAGTTGAATATGTGCCATGTAGTTCATATTGTTAATAACTTCAGTTCTTAATTTCCCACTTAAACAAGTGTTTGCAAGAATAAGGCCGCTTTCCCCCAGACATGCCTTTATATTAATGTTTGGGTGTTTGGACAAAACCTGGTAGCAGTAGTTTCTATAGCACAAGCAATTCTTACTGCAATTTGTAAACAAGGGAATGGATCCTTTCATGGATATGATCATTTCTCCAAGATCTTTCGCATTACATGATGACTGTATCCACACTGCAGAAATAAAACACCAGAGTTCTCTGACCAACCAGGCTGAATACCTCACTAGAATACAAATCCTAGGACTCTACCAGATGGAGCCATGACAATTAAAGTGGTGTCAAACTGCTTATGTGTGGAAGAGATGAATAATAGCACTATGATGACATTTGAGTTTCCATGTCTGCAACCTATGAAATTCTGGAATGTTTTGTCTAGTGAGACACTAAAGCTCCATGGATGAGAATTCTGAATATCTTGACTTAAACTGAATATTCCAGTATTCTGTAGGATGCAGCCAGAGCACTTACAGTGGAATCATATCACTGTAATGTAGTATGAAATGGCCCCAAAACAGGATGGTTCCTCCACTGGGTAACTTTTGCATCATACCAAAGAACTCTTGGATGCTTTTTGAAGAAGCAGTCCAAGAAGAAAAACCTACTTGTTCTTTATATCTCCTGAGCTTGTGTACCCCCTTTGTGGTTTTTCTTTTTTTTTCTTTTTATGGTGGGGTCTTCAAAACTGAGACTAGCAGACAAACTTGGAATATTTAGTTGCTAAGATTTAGACAGGATGACCACTGTCCATGCTTGCTAGATTATTCTGGGAGCATTCATCCAAAATATAATTTTTTCAATCTCTGTCCTAAAATTCCTAGGGATTAGATGGGTAATGAGACACACACAACATACCACAGTATACCACAAGCCCCAGATAGATTTGTCAACTATCAGACAGGAGAGAAGGGTGCAAAGTCTCCAGTTTTGGTGGCTCATCTTCACTGTGTGCAAATCTGCAGTTTAGCTAGTAGAGCATAAACTTGCTACAAGTAAATAGGCTTTATTGATTTCTTGCTAGAACTTGCAAAGGGTCTCGAGGCACTCTTTATATTTACTTAGTTAGTGTCCTCCTTGTCACTCATCTGTTATGGTGCCAGGGCTCACCCTCTGCTATGCTCTGATTTTGGCTAGAGGTAAGTAAGCTAGATGAAATATTCCTTATCCAATTTCCCCAGGTGAAAATAAATAATATCCTCATTTACCTGGGACTAGCCCTTTAGCTAAGATTTCTATCATAATTTCCAAACAAGAAAATATGGTGTGTGTGTGTGAGAGAGAGAGAGAGAGAGAGAGAGAGAGCATGACAAGCTATGAACAACTGTGGTTGATATTTAATACATGGCACTTAATTCATCTCCCGAGACTATGTCCAAATCAAAGGTTTTGGCCTGGAAACCTCAGGGCCTGGGATGATCCTGAACTTGCAAAAGTGTATTGAGCCCTGGTGGCGCAGTGGTTAAATGCCTGTACTGCAGCCATTCACTCAAAACCACAAGGTTGCGAGTTCAAGACCAGCAAAGGGCTCAAGCTCGACTCAGGCTTGCATCCTTCCGAGGTCGCTAAAATGAGTACCCAGACTGTTGGGGGCAAATTAGCTTACTTGCTAATTAGCTTATTTGCTGTTCACCGCTATGATCTTTGGAATAGCGGTATATAAATAAAACAAATTATTAATTAAAACAATTATTGGTGGAATTGGCATTGGGTAAATGCTCTCCAGGCACCCCTTGTAAAAACTAACCAATTCACCCTTACTACCTGCAGATTTTGTCTTGTCTTGTTTTGTTTCATTTTACTATTTTATTTTATTTTTTGCAGTAGAGGGCTGTGTTTCACTCATTGTTTTGTTTTGTTTGTTTTGTTTTTCTCTCTGAACAAAAGGTGATGTCTACTGATAGAGACTTGTTCTGCTCCAGTTGGTTCGGTTCACTCTAAAATTATCTGATTATTGTATAGACTCGACAGGTCCAACTCAATGCTCTCCAAAAGAGAGATGATAAGTAATAGTTTTGGACCATAACTCACATCACCCTAACTAATATTCCAAATGTCAGAGCATTAGGGGAGCTGTAATTCAAAATATTTAGAGGACACTAAGTTGGGGAACATTGATATGTTGAGGGGGGAGTGAAGGCAACAAATATTAGCTATTCTCTGCCTTCCTTGTTGTTGTTCATCCAAAACAAATCTGCATATATAATTAGTTTCTCAATGCCATGAGTGAACGAACAGATGGGCAAATAACACACCATGTTCATAATGGGGACTTCAGATGATGTGTCAATCCCTCCCCCTGCTTGTGTTTGATTCTTTCACAGAGCACAGGAAATGTAAGTAAAATCATCCATGTTTAATTAAAATGAAATTAAATGTATTATTCAAGTTGGGAAAAAAAGATCTATGCTCTGTTTATGCTTGGGGGAGAAACGGCAAACATATGGGTTTGCTTCATTGTTTGTCACAAATCATGACAAGGGCAGGTTTTTTTTCTGTTGCCTTCCAAGCCTAAGGGAGAAAAACAAACAATCAAAAGATACTATTGCTCTTAAAGTTTCAAAGATCCTCAGACAGTCTCGCTAGCTCTTGTAGCATTAAAAAAAGATGAAATGTGTGTTCACTGATGCGCAGCCACAAGTTACTCTCAGTCTGGCTTTACATCATCACTCCATGGGTTTACTCATTAAAGCAATACCACTCTTTCTGATAGAGTCATTGTGCATTGCTGATAACAGCACAATAGAACTTCAGCATGCCACTTGGTTTCTAAGGCGTTTCAATTTTTCTTCTAAACTATTCCTTCTTAGGCCATTGTTACAACACAACTCTGCAATGGCTTGAGATCTGTTCCTTTGTGATGTAATCTCATGACACTGAGAGCTATGTGACACAAGGCAGGATGTAACAGATGCCTCAGCGAATGAAGAGTGGCGGGAAGATACTGGAGGACCATGTCACATGGATTGAAGATTCCTTTAGCTAGCCAGCTACCTACAGGTTTAGTGGCAAAAGCTGACCCACTGCCAAAGTAAGATAGTCCAGTTGGTATCTATACATGTAAAGGGAAGGGAGCCAGATTGTCCTACGTTTTGAAAAGCAAAATGTTTTGAACCATCTCTCTCTCTCTCTCTAAACTCACTCAGTACTTTCTCCTTTTTATCCTGCCCAATAATGACATAGGAAAGAACTGAGTGAATCAATGTGACAATGAAGAGTGTGGTAGGTCCCCATGGTCCCACTTGTGGTTGCCATTTTCTTCCCCGCTTCCATAATAAGGAAATCTTGAAGATAGCAAAGGGATGCTTTAACAACTTTCTTAACATTAATACCTACTTCAAGGGAGTCCTTGTTACTTCACAGGCTTCCCAACCCTTCAACCTCCTGGCCTTCTTAATGCTTGCCAGCTTCAGGATTAATCTTCAACTTCCGTTGACTCTCCACAATGAGCCTTTATGGACCAACAACGTCCCTATAAGTTCCAATAAAGGGGCCCAGGACTCCAATAAGATAATTGCAGATTAGCCTCTGGGGTGGGCTTTCTTCCTGGTGAGCTGAAGGATAATCCCAAAGGAAACAGGGCCCCCAAAGGTGACACCTTTACCAGTGATGTTCATCATAAATGTTGGTGTTTTGAAGCACCACCAACATTTTTCAGTGTTTGGTGCCTACTGTGAGGATTTATCATCTTTGTTTAGGTATGTCCCTGAACCTTAAATCAGTTCAAATTGTTCCTTAATAGTCCCATTGGCGGGTTACAAACCGCCAAAAAATACGTATTGAATACGTATTAGGGTTAGGAAGGGGCGGTGCTTCCGCACCCCCCTAACCCTAATACGTAGTCAATACGTACAAGATGGCGGCGCCCTTTCTACATGGGCGCCGCCATCTTTGCGTATCGGACGCACAGCGTCCAGACGCGTCGCGCCGCTGCTGACGTAGCGAGCGCGCCCCTGGCGCCTCGCTACGTCGCAAACGCGACGCAAAAAGAAGCTCCATTTTGGAGCTTCTTTTTTCGGTCCGCGTGGGAGTCGGGCCGTTTGAAGGCTCCGGCTCCCCCGCGGACCTTCTGGCGGCGGCGCCAGACCGCTGCAAAGCGGCGGTTTGTACCCCGCCATTGTATTTAATAAGTGATTCATCTGTTTATGCTTGTGGAAAGCATCCTTTTATTAAGATACATCAATAAGCACTTAAAACCACTTTCCACATTTTGATTTCATGTCACTGACTAGCTCTTGCAAATCAATTTCACATTTAAAAGTGTTTTCATAGGTAGACAGGTGAATTTCTAAGAATACTTTGGTTCAGCTCACAGACGAGAATACTTACATGATGTTCCTTATGTAGAGAGATCTTGTAGCACCTTTGAGATTAACTGAAAGAAAGAAGTTGGCAGCATGAGCTTTCGTAGACTTCAGTCTACTTCCTCAGATGCTTTTGCTTCTATCTACATACTGATTCTACAGACTAATATGGTTACATATGTCTTGGAATTCTATCATGAAGTTCCTTAGTATGTACAGTGATGTGTACATAATACTAATAGTTACTCCCGTTTCTGCAAAGCCTCACACTTTGTTTGTATAATCTAGGCCTTTATGATTCATTTTTGCTTTACTTTTGAGATGATTTCTTTATTATTTTATAACACAAATAATCTAATTTGCAATAAAAGTAATATATAATCAAAGATAAATAATGGAAAGAAGAAAAGAAGGGGGAAAACATACAGCTAATACACAGTAGGGTTCTGACCCCCTCCCCACTTCATCCTGTCATGAAAAGAAAAAGAAAAACAAAAAATCTATCATTATAAACCACTTGATAATCTTACTAAAATTATTAATATCCACAACCACAGATTATTACATTGTTAAATTTCTTATTCATCAAAAATCCATAAATGTTTTTTTCAGTTTTTCAAAAAGTCTTCAATTGGCTTATTCTTTAGAACATCCCTAATAATAATAATAATAATAATAAATATTTTATCCCTCCTCACCAACAGGATCAAGCCAGCTTACAACAACAGTAAAAATATAACAATACAAGATAAAAACCCATTATCCCTCCCACCAAACAACAGCATTATACTACCCACAACAGTAATAAAATATCATCTAAGTTATTAAAACAATCAGCGACAGAGAGATGGCCATCCTGGGGTATATGGTGAGCCATCTCAGCGGGCAGCCAAGTGAGTTACTCAGAGAAGGCCTGTCAGAAATCCATCCTTGACAGCCTTTTTAAAGCTGTCAAGATTGGAAATGTTTTGGATCTCTTCCGACAGGCCATTCCATAATTTGGAAGCAGCAGATGAAAAGGCCCTCTAAGTAACCACAGCTAACCTAGTCTTTAATGTCTGCAGTAGATTTTTCCCAGAGGAACTAAGTGCGCAGGGTGGATTGTATGGAAGAAGGCAATTCTGCAAATAGGTTGGACCCAAGCCATGAAGGGTTTTAACAGTCATCACCAACACCTTGTACGGTGCCCGGAAACTAATAGCCAGCCAATGAAGAGATTTTAACATAGGTGTTACATGGTCACCTCTAGCTGACCTGGTGACTAGTCTGGCTGAACTAACCGAAGTTTGAAGATTAGGTACAAAGGTAGCCCCATGTATAGCGCATTACTGAAGTCAAGTTGTGAGGTTACCAGCACATGTACCAGTTTCCAGGTCCCCCAGTTCCAAGAAAGGATGCAGCTGGTGTATCAGCCAAAGTGCTCTTGACTGTCACGTTTATCTGATTTGACATCTGAAGCAACAAGTCCAGGAGCACTCCCAAACTGCGAACACAGTACTTTAAGGGGAGTGTGACCCCGTCCAGGACCAGTTGACATACAGGGGTCCCAACAGTGAGTACCTCTGTTTTATCTGGATTCAGTTTCAGTCTGTTTTTCCTCATCCAGTCCATTACCACCTCAAGGGATACATAGAAAGGAGAGATGCCATCCTTAGTCAGGATTGTTGACTGAAATATCATTGAACTGAAATATCCTGGGTCATCTTTAACTACTTATTTGGGATTAGATACTATCTAGACATTATCTTAGACAGGTTTTCTTTTAAATTACTGCACAAAGTAAATTTTGTATCTTTAGACTACATTTTCCCCATACATTCATATGGATATTATGCCCAAACGTTTGAGTCCATCTTATCACACACTCTTTTTGAGGCTCATCTTCTATCTCTAATTTCAAAAGTCATATATATATATATATATATATATATATATATATATATATATATGGTCATTGTCCTTACACAGCTCTATGCAAAACTCATTTTCTCTAACCTGTATGGCAGCATTTCTCATGTCTTGATTTAATCTGTCCTTACATTGTATATCAGCAAATCAATTAAGAAGCATTATCTTAGGGAAATGTCTCTGTCCATACTTATACTAAATGCATAGGAGAACCTTTCTAATACAATAATCTTCAGATTTAGTATGTGTCTTACCTTTATCGTATCTAAGGTAACCATGCTAACTAAATCTTATATTATGGCCTTCATGTTCCAAGAGTCTTGCATCCCTAAGCAATATTCATTCCTCCGACAATGTAAACTAGGGTTGATTTTAAAAAGAAACAAAGATCCAAAACACACTGCAGAATCCTTGTGAGTCTTCAGCTTTGCATTGGGGAATGTTTTACTTTCCAGGTTGCACATCTCTTCCAGTCAGGTCCCCAGCCTATTTCTGAGCTGGGAGGATATCTAGGAAACTGTGTTTCTGCCCTTGTGGAATCCTTCCATATCTTTTTTATGCTTAAAGATAATTTCCAAATTTCCTTACCTAAACAGACGTTTGACTCAAGGTTCTTGGATTATTTATTTATTTATTTATTTATTTATTTTTCTTCTTGCATTAGAGAACAAAGATTCCTGCTGCGTATTTGCTAGGTGCTCACATCTTGCAAAGTGTTCAGGAGAATGATTCTGACCGGAAATACAAATATTTGTTTTATAAAAAAATCACATCTTTGTGCATAAAACATGTTTCCTGCAGAGAAAATTAGTTTTGTTACAAAGGGAAAAATGCACATTTCTCCACAGAGTGATTCCTTTGTCTACAATAAATAACCTGCTGTGTTGTGTTCATCTTAATGGATCACAAATGGTTCAGGCCCAGTGTATTAAATGATAGTTATCATGTATCCTTCTGATCTGTAAATGTTAAGCTGGTCGGCTTGCAATATCTTCATTGCCAGAGGGGGGGGAGGGCAAAATATATCACCAAAATGTATGAGGAAAAAGCACATGGGGTTTTATGAAATGAATTATATTTTTATGTACAAATATAAATTTAGTAATATTTTTTATAATTTAAAGAAATACAGTAAATTTCACCATAGTGGGGAGCCTGCCCAGTCTGCTATCTAAACTCCTTTTGTTTATGGGCAACTTTGAGACATCTATTAATACTTGTTTTTGATGGTTCTTTATCTTTAAATTGCACTTATATTTGACAGCCCTTAAAAAAGAGAACACCTTCTAACAAAAGACTGTTGAGTGCTGTAAAGTAATATACAGGGCCACTCCTTAAGCTTCCATTGGAACAAGGAAGAGTCTAGTAACTGGAGCATAAAGGTGAGTTAGGCATTTAGTAAGTGGTAAAATTAAAATTAAAGCCATGCCCATTTTGTTATCTTCTTTAATTGAAGCTTTACTATTCCTACTGCATTAAAGTGTATCATGGGTTTCATGGATCAATAAAGCTATGCTTTATGGGAAGGATGTGTATTCCACAATTGTATTCTCTGTACTGACAAATTTAGTACCCTTTCCCGCCTTTTAAACTGAATGATTTAGATATGGCAAACAAATAGCAAAGTAGTTGACAGAAAGAATTTGAAATGGATTCATTGCACCAAGTCCAAAGGTCAGAGTCAAGAAAAGAACTCATAGAGACAAAAGGCTATAAAAACCTGCCAAAAGTAAAGATCCTGCTTATAAGGCAGTAAAATCTTCAGGCTCCTTGCTCTTACTCCCTTGATTGCTTGCCTCCCTGCAAGAGAAGCAAGCTGAATGGAATATTGTATTGGGAGAAACCAAATGCATCAAATTGCTGGCCTTAGTGAGAACTCTGTGGCTCTGATATAGTTGGCCTTATTCTGGGCTGAGACCAACCTTTGCTCCCTGCCCCCTCCCAAAAAAACCTTTTGATAGGTTTGAATGGACTTGAAGACACAGAACAACAACAATACAAAAATTTATACTTTTATCATACCACCATGGTACCATCTAGTTTTGAATATTTGTGTCTGTTGCTACTCTGCTCTTTATGAAGTTCTTTTATCCATCTACTTTATATCACTTCACTCTTTATTGAATTTATTGACTGTGTGGCCTGCATCTAAATTAAAATGTAATCTCATTATTGTATTTTAATATAATATCAACCAATGATGAGTCAGATTTCCTTTGCCATTTAAGTGTGTGTTTTAGCTTTCTTTTTAATATTGTTAGTTGTTAGTATTGTTAGTAGCCTGAATTTTGTGTCAGGTCTAGCTAATAGGCTTGATGATGAGTTCAAGGCAATCCAATCACAAATAGGATGGGCAGAGTAAGGAGATTATCACTTTTACTTTAAAGTGAATTATCCCGGATAAAGTTGTGTTTAAATTTAAAAGCCGATGTTATTGCACTCAGCCACAGCCTAGCAAATGCAGCCTGTCTGCAGCCTGGACCCCAGTCATGCTTATCCGGAGGCTTTTCAAAATGGCAAGCTCCCTTTTTTTGAAAAGCCTCTAGATACGAATGGATAGGGTCCAGGCTGCAGATGTGTTGCACTCTCCCAGCTGTGGCTGAGTGTGATAACACCCACTTTTAAGTGTGATAAAACCCGCTTTAAAGTAAATATGATAATCTCCTATGATGATGCTTGTGACACAAGGTGGAAGGAAGGATGGAGGAATATGTACAAGTTCTCCCCCTGGTTCTCAGCCAAAGGAAGTTGGATTCATTCCTCTATTAGTTTACCTTCAGTGTCTGTGTTGTTTTCTTAATGCCATATCAATGCATAACAAAAAAAACACATCCATAACTTTCTAGTTGATTGCTACGACATGTATTATTGAGGCTTCAAATGGTGATTTGGTGTGTTTGGGGTGTGGGGTTAGTTCTCAGATAGATTGTCCATCTATTACCCAGTAGTGGCCACATTGTCTTGAAAGTCAGTAAGAAAGGAATCATTCAAGTCCACAGGGATTTCATCTCTCTTTTGGAAGTCTTGTTCACACAGACTTCTTTGAAGGTCTGTACTTCATGTTGGATCTTACAGAACAGATTGGAAATAGTAGCCACCTTGTTGGCTCCAAATCTCCCTATATTACTGTGGAGGTGGTCTCAAATTTGACATTTGGGTAAATGTTCTTGGAGCTTTCAGCTATCATGCTACCTTGATCAAGTTTTGTTAATTGTGGGGCTGGTCCAGTTTATCATAGCCTCAATGCTCACAGCTGGCTATTTTCTCTGACTCCATTCTTATGGAGGCTAGGTCCTGGAAAGATTTACAGTAATGGTGGCTTTCCCCCTCAGAGTGTTGAAAATTCTGTATACAACAGTGTGTGTATGGATACTTCTGTTAAGCACTTTATGGTGTACTGCATTAGTCTAAATGGAAAATTATGAGAGCACCAAATATTGTACCTAGGCTGTCACTATCTGGAGAGTGCACAGGTGGTACACCAGCTGCAGCTATTGAAAAGGGGTACACATGCTACAGTGTTCACTTGGTCCTCTAAAGGCAACGTAAGCTTAAAAAGCATCTCGAACAGCAAGCCTAACCTTTCAGAAAGAGTGCAGCTCCACCCAGAACTGGTTGAATGTGGTGCTGAACTAAAACTTTCCATTATTGAAAACTTCTAAATTCCTTGTGTATCTGTGGGTGTCTGTGTGTGTGTGTAGCTAAGCTCGGGGAGGGTAATATTTTTGTAGACAAAGAGAAAATCTTATTCTGTTTAGTCTCTGGAGTGCCTTACCTAAACAGATGTTTGATCCAAGTTTCTTGGATGGTTTGTGTGTGTGTGTGTGTGTGTGTTTGTTTGTTTGTTTGTTTTCTAGATTCCTATCTAGATGTTCTCCTCAGATTGAAACTCAGGACAGCAAACAATTGTTGTTGTTGTTGTTGTTGTTGTTGTTGCTGTTGCTGTTGCTATTATTATTTTAGGGCAGCTCACAATTAAATGGATTTTATAAAACAGAAATAAAGCCCATTATTATCTAAGTAAGCATAATTTTTTTCATTGATGTGTGACTTCAAGTCGTTTTTCAACTTATGGCAACCCTATCATGGAGTTTTCTTGACAAGTTTCCTGGGGGGGGGAGTACCATTGCCATCTTCTGAGGCTAAGAGTGTGGCTTGCCAAAGGTCACCCAGTAGGTTTCATGAGTGAGCTGGGATTCAGATCCTGGTCTTCAGAGTCGTAGTCCAACACTGAAACCACTACACCATGCTGGCTCCTATGCACAATTTAAAATATATCATGGAAGCATCCATGTGATAGAAAACCTCTCATTCAGCAACCAGTCAGTGGCCAAAAGCTTGTCTTTGCATACAGATGAAAGACATCAGGTAGAGGATCAGACATCCAGGAGTCTTTTGAGAGGGGGCAGGTACCTGTTCAACTTATATGCAGAAGATATTGTAAGAAATGGAGGCTTGGACACAGAAGAAGGAGGAGTGAAAATAGGAGGAAGAAATATCAACAATCTAAGATATGCAGATGGCACCCAAGTACTAGCAGAAAACCTCCCAGACCTGGAACAACTACTAAGAAAGCTCAAAGAAGAAAGTGTAAAGGCAGGCCTATTGTCAAACATAAAGAAAACAAAAATAATGACAACAGAGAATCTTGACAAATTCAACCTAGACAATAAAGAAATAGAACTGGAAAAGAGTTATCATACCTGGGATCAAACAAAGGTAAACTTGATTGAATGCCTGCCTATTAAAGACATATTAAGGAATAGGGAGCACCATTCAGTCCTAGCTCTGCTCAGCATAATATCCTTGAACTCTGAGTGGAAATGTTTGATATTCCTGCTTCACACACTGCAGTGTCTTGTCCTGCAGCTCCAAGCTAACAGAAATATGTGGGATCTTTTTCTCTGGAGATTCCTGTGTGGGGAAAAATTAGTGAAAGACATGCCTGGCACCAGGGATACAATTAGGAAAGAAGCAACATAGTGTCCCTATAAGAATAACAGAAATGCTGCTTGTGATGGAGTTGATGGGGTTTAAATCTGCCATCCAACTAATAAACATGAAATATAATATCATAATGGTCAGTAACTGTTGTTTTCAGAGGTGACAGTTTCATCAGTTTGGGTTGCTAAAGTAAGTGGATAATGAATCAACATGGTTTCCCTTTGCTGTTGTTTGTAAAAGGAGAAAATTATTTCCAGTGGTAATTGTAAGTTTTGAATGTTCCTACTGAGCAGAAAATAGGATAGCACTGTTTTTACACAATTGAAACAGTGGAAATCGCCACAGAAGTGTCATGCTTTTTCTCTGCATGAATGGAGCTTCTCAGCAACCACTGTTTTAAAGTTCATTTGGCTATAGCACTATGCACTGTGGATGTCTATATTTACATTTGAAATGAACTTCAAACCACTGATGAAATCCTATAATGGATTGGATATAAAGAACTGAATAGAAGGAATAATATTCTCTGGTGCTGTTTCATAGATTCATAGATAGAAGGATACAGTTTTTGAAAGAATCAGTTATGTTTCTACCAAGGAAGTAATCTTTTTTTAAAAAAAAAATGATTGCTTTAATTAATAAATGATATCAACCACAAATTAGAATTAATTAAGGAAAATTTTGAATTAACTAAGGAAAATCAGTAAGAAATTCTGGAGCTATAGACTGCTGGAGAACCTGCCATCACATAGACATCATTAATTCAAGGAAATACCTCAAGGAATCTAAAAATGCTAACAACTCATTTGCTTGGTTCTTTGGAGCCAGCCAAATTCATATGTTCATGACCTGGAGTCCAGAATTCACATGGACATGGACAATATTCTGATGAACCAGTGGTGCCAATAGAAGAGATGCCATCTCCAAACTTTAGCCAGAGACTCCTGAGCCTAGTTGTGTCATGGGCAAACATACTAGTCTCTTAGGAATTTATCACACTAGCGAGGTCCTGCAGGAAAATGGGAGTTAAACGAGATTTAAAGTACATTCAAATTTAAACAGAACTTCCAAATTCGGGGAGTTTATCACACTAGGTGGCTGCCCGAGTGAAATAAGGTGAAGTTAATCCAAATGCAAAGCAAAGAAAACTGGCAGCTTTTTTTTTTTTACTTTTGGGTTGTTCCAGAAGTGAAAAGCTGCCGGTTTTCTCTACTTTGCATTTGGATTAATTTTGCGCTATTTCACATTAACTGTGACGTTGTGTGATAAACTTTGGGCATTTCCAGGTTTTCTTTGCCTTTAACTCCCATTTTCCTGTGGGATCTCGCTAGTGTGATAAACTCCTTATCATTTGATAACCATTTGGGCCATCTGCTGGTGTGCTAGTACAACAACCGTTCCAGGAGGAGTTTTTGCACAGATAAGGAGTACTAGGCTCAAGACCAAAAACATGTTCCTTTATCCCAGTTTATAGGAAGAGGGAAATCTGAACATGAGGCTTGGGCTTGTGGACACAATCCTTCAGGCTGGCGTTAGACCTTTTTTGAATCAAATAGTTTCCTTGAATCTCTGCTAGTTGTTTTACCTTACCTGACTGCAGGACAGCAAAATACAGTAAGTCATCCTATTTGCAGTAACTCACAAGAGCCAAACAGAGGTTGAATTCTACATAGGTTGAGTTGTATACAACTAGTCCACTCTCAAGGGGATATATCCACTCTCAAAGGGATACTTCAGCTACATCAAATGACATGTGCAACCAATTGGATAGGATCCAACTAACTATTTTAGTCAGTGGACACATGGTTTTGTCTCTGTCTGTAAGTACTTGGTTCTGGCCTATAAAGAAGAAAGTAATTTTCTCTTCTTAAGTTTTTTTTGTTTTTTCTGATAGGTTCTATGTGGACTTACCTGGGAATCAGCTCCAATAGAAACAAGGGCTTATGGCTTAGTAAATATGCATAGTCTTGTGGGCTAATTTATGCATACCAAATTAATTGGGCTTGAAACTAAGTAGTTAATGGACAAAAACAAATTAGACAGTCCCCATTCCTACAACTTATTCACAAACAAAAACATTCAAGAACATTTCATTACAGGTTCAGGTATTAGACAAATGATCTACTATAGCTATTAGCTACTAGACAATCAATTGCCTATTCAGCATGAAAAAAAGAAGAAGCTACTGTTCTCCAATTATAGGTTACACAAACACATCCTAGTGATAAAAATAATAATGGCCCTGTTATGATAAGCATAGTTTGTCAATCAAAAATACTCAAGACACTTAATAACTGAAACACCTCTATTTCAGTTTTGCTCTGGTGATGGCTGGATTATAAATCTTTAGAATAGAAAATACTGGACGGGATGGCTGAGATTTGTACTTTATGTTTCTGAGTTCTTTTCCCGGTTTTTAAAATTTGTAGATCAGCTGCTCTGTCAATTGGAAAAAAATAATAATACCTACTACTCAGTAAGCCTGTATGGTGTGGTAGTTTCAGTGTCATACTATTATTATTATTATTATTATTATTATTATTATTATTATTATTATTGAGTACTTATACACCGCACTTCAGCCCTAAAGGCTATCAGAGCGGCTTACAATTATTATTTTTAATTAGACGGATTACAGCTCTAGAGACAAAGTTTCAAATTTCCTTTTGGTTGTGAAAATCCTCTGGGTGACCTTGGACAGGTTGCACTTTCTCAGCCTCAAAGGAATGCAATAGCAAACCACCTCTAAACAAAACTTGCCAAGAAATTGGATCATCGTGATAGGACCACCTTAGTGCACCATAAAACTGGAATGACTTGAAGGCACACAACAACTAACTCAGTAAGGAATAAGAACATATTGGATTACTTAGCCAAAGCTGCATTTACAATTATTTGTGTGTGTGGTGTTGAGAATTTACTAGACAGGTAGTTCTAATAGGACTGGCACTACCTAATGATAGGAATATTTAATTTTGAAATTGCTGAAAGTTTTCTTTAAAAAAAATGTTGATTTTATTTTCTGTTGTAATCCCACCTCAGTCTGCAGGGAGAGGTGGGAAATACAAATAAAATGTATTATTATTATTACCAACATCATTGCATGTAATGTATGTGTGAGAGAGATGGGGGAGAAGAGTAAAGAAGGGAGCAGAAAAGGCTTTAATTTCCTATGATAAACAGAGAAATCAATAACAATTGCAGCAATATTTATTAGACCATCCCTGCTATTCTGCAGAGAGAAGCTGTTGTTTCAGACTGCAGATGCTGAGTGGCACACAGAGTTAGCAGCTTCAGACTGTTCAAGTGTATCTCATACTAGTTTAGGACACTCACATTATCAATAATGAAGTAAGGCTCAACTGCTAGTCCAGTTTATCTCTGTACATAGAGAGGGGGACGCAACACCTTGTTTTTGCCTCAGGCAGCCAAATATCTTGGGATGATCCTAGGCATGTAAGATCAAGCACATATTAAAGCACATATACTAGTGTAAGTCCAAGTCCAACACAACTGGTTTTCTAATTCAGAAGCCAAACAAGCATTTGTTATGGGAACTTCTGATTCAGAAGAAAATAAAATAAAATTGGAATGATGCTTTTGACAGTTGCTTGAAACTAATAGTAACTGCTGTATATAGTACTGACAAATGATATTTTTCTTTACATAGTCTATATTTTTATGAAGATTTCTTTTATATAACATAAAAAAGCAAAGTTTTTTAAAAAGACTCAGAATACATCACATCTTGTCTGTTTATAGATGCTTTCTAAATCCAGGGATGCTGGAACCGTATTCAAGGTTTTGGTGGCTCTTCATTGTTGTTGGAAAATTTATGCATTGCATTCACCTTTCCCACCTTGGATAGACAGAGACTTCCCTCTATCTATCTCATTCTATCTATACATGTGACTCCTGTCACTCAGTCTTGGAGGCTGTTTAACAGACTCTCTCTCAAGATTCTAAATAGTCTCCTCTCAGTCGCAGCAGTCAGAGTAACAGTCTCCTCTGAGTTAACAGTCTCTTCCTGCTATATTAAAGATAGTGGTGCTTTCTGCACCGCCATTTGGGACGTCCGGAGGACGTCCCATTTTAAAAAAGGGGCGTCTCTTTTAGACGCCCCATGGCCTAGTACGGACTCCGTCCGTACAAGATGGCGCCGGCCCTTCTACATGGCCGGCGCCATCTTTGCGTATCGGACGCTTAGCGTCCGTACGCGTCGCGCCGCTTATAATATATATATAAACTTTATTCTACCGCTTTTCCATCTGATCAAAGCGGTTTACAGAGTGATCAAATAAGCATACAATCAATAAAATTTAAAATCTACATACATACAACAAGATAAAAATCATCAACCTCAGAATTATCAGTCAAATCCTAAAGTGAACTTCCATTGGGGAATAACATTCTACAAAGAGTCAGGGGGAATGCCAAGCGAAATAAATGAGTCTTCACGGCCTTGTTAACAGGCATCCAAGGTGGAATATATATATATATTGCAATGTCAGACCCTCTCAAGGTCTTTAACTTTAACTATACGGCAGGTTACTCAGTTTATAAATGTTTAGAGTAGGCCTTCAGATCCACTGGGGTTTGGTCCAGGACCCTGCATGGACACCAGAAGCCATGGAGCTCACGTCCCATTCAATACAAGGCATAGTAAAATGGTGTCCCTCATAAGATGGCGAAAACAAGGTTTGCTTGTTTGGGATGTACAATTTTATATATATTTGTTATATGTTGGGGATGTACATATTTATATTTTTACTTATATATAAAAATATAAAATATATTTTTACTATATAATTGGGGATGTACATATTTATTTATATTTCAAGCTGTGGATAGTTGAGTCCCATGGGGAAGGAATCTGTGATAAGGAGGGCTGACTGTACCTGTCACCCCTACAAACCTGTATGTACACACACACACACCCACACACACACAACCTCTCTGTCCAGGAGGAATTTCAACGTGTCTTAAGCTTTGAGCCCAAGGAAGAACTCCAACTCCCAGAATCCACAGGCCAGTTAAAGCGATGCCAAAGCGGGTTATTTCTCCAGTGGGGATACCATTGAGGTGTAGCTGCTTACCCTGGCAAAGGGGAGGGAGAAGGACTTAAGGCCCGTGTCTGCACTGCGATAATCCCGGGTGGACGCCGCTTTGGCCGCCAGGGTGGAAATAAGGAAGGCAAGGGGGAGAGTGAGGAAGAAAGGTGCGAGGAGGAGAGGGGAAGGAGGAGGAGGAGCGGGCCTCCCAGGCTGGAACTGACAGGCGCCGGGACCAATCAGCGCCCGCGCTCGGGCAGCTGCGGAAAGCAAGCCAAGGCACTGAGAGAGAGCCGAGGAGGAGGAGGAGGAGGAGGAGGAAGGCGCTCTCCCTCCCTCGCTCGCTCGCTCTCTGTCCTGGGAAGGGGAGCTCCGCAGGGACAAGTGGCCCCTCCGCCTGCCTGCCCCTGCTCGCTCCTTTTGCCTCCACTCTCTCCCGCCCCAGAGCCAGCAAGACCCCGCCACCAGTTAGGGCAAGGCAAGGCAAGCAGGCAGCGCAGTAAGGCTGGCCAGGATGGACTGACCCCGTTTCCCTGCCCTCCCTCTCGTCGGCCAGCCCCGGGCAAGGGGAGCTCCCTCAGGCCCCCCCCGCTTCGCTTCACCTCTTCCCCCTCTGCCTCTCTTCCTCTTTTCCTCGTCATCTTCTCCTTCTCTCATCTTCCCCTGTTTTTCCTCTCCTCCTCCCTCCTCCTGGTTTTCCTCCTCCCCTCTTCTCTTCCCTCTTCCCCTCCTCCCTTTTCCTCCTCTTCCTCTGCCTCCTGGTTTTCTTCCTCCTCATCCTCTCTCTTTCTTTCTCTCCATTTCCCCTTCATCTCTCCTCCCGGGGCCCTCGGAGGAAACGGGGCTCACAAGTCGGAGCGAGGCAGAGGCGGCCTTCCTCGGGCCCTGGACCGAGGAAGGAGCGGAGGCTTGGAAGTTTCTCTCCGCGGTTGCTGTGCTGCTTCTTCCTCTCCCCTTCCTGCCCTTCCTAGGACCCTTCTCTTCTTTCTGCCGTAGCTCTGCGTTGAGGGATTGGCAGTAGGAGCCCCATTCATAAGAGAGAGAGAGAGAGAGAGAGAGAGAGAGAGAGAGAGAGCATCCCAACCGAGGAAGGATGGCAGGCTTGTCTCTGCTGCTTTTGGTTGCCCACCCTGTCAATGCCCTTCTCCCTTCTTTCTCTCTCTCTCTCTCTCTCGCTCTCCCCACCCCCAACCCCTGGAAGGGAGGAAGGGGATGATTCGCACTCAGGTCCGGGCCCGCCTCAGCTGGAAATACTTGTGTGTGTGGTATAGAAGTAGTAGTCAAATGGGCACTAGACCGCTAGTTTCAAACCGGCGTGGTGTAGTGGTTTCAAGATTGGAGTACAACTCTGGTTTAATTCCCAGCTGGGCCATGAAACTTATGGGGAAAGTCACATGCTCTCAGCTCGCGGAAGGTAAAGGCAAACCCCCGGAACAAGTCTTGCCACCATAAGTGGAAAATGGCGGAAGGCAACACCGCAACAACAATACGGTGGGAACTGGGATGGACATGAGGCACCCGCAAGAGCTTGCCCATTCCCCTGCCTCCAATAAGTGTGAGCTCCTTCCCGGAGGTCTTTAAGCAGAGCTGGAAGCTATCTGTCATGGATGCTTTGACTGAGAGTTCCGCAGTGGCAGGGGGTTGGACTGATGGCCCTTGTGTCCTTTCTAACTCTATGATCCATGATTCTAAGTCATAGGGGAGAAGGGATGGTGGGGTGAGGACATTCTTGAGAGACACAAGACCAAGTTGGGGGAAAGGGGGGGAGGGAGCCACCTTTTGGGTAGAGTGCCTTCCTAGAAACGGGTTCCCCGTATGCTTTGCAAGGGTTTCCTTGTATGGCTTCCAGTGGGTGCTTGCAGGGGAAAATCCTGGCCTGCAAAAATAACAAGGCTGGGCAACAACAAGGAGTGCATCCCTGCAAGGCAGCTATTGAGAAAGCATATTCTTGTTATGAAAGGTTGAATTAGGATCTGCAATCTAGAGGTTCAAAGGGTGGGTACAGGGATACTCATGTTTATGAAAATAAATAATAGTTCAAGAAATTATATTCCCCACTTCCCCCACTCCTGGCTGTGCTGCTAGAGGCTAACATGAGCAAATAAAATCACAATGACAATTGTATGTCTTCTTCTCATCTTCAAAGTAAGGCCAAGGAAGACTGAATGCTGGGCTTTGGCGCATGTTTGGACTCTTAGATACATGCGCCATTCAACAGCATACCTCCAAAGAGACCCGAAGCAGTCTTTATTTTGGCAGTCTGTAACAGGCCTAATTCTTTCCTAGATGAAGAGAAATGTTGAATGCACTCCAGCTAAGTTAAGCCCTCGATAAGTCCCATTAACATTTTGCCCCTTGAAATCAGTTAGTTAATAGGCTTAACTCCAGTTGACTGCATCCATAGCATTACTTTGTTTGTCAAGTGTTCCTACTGTATATATACAGATATAGTATATAACTATCCTCTCCACCACCAACAGTGACATATAACAGCTGATGTGTTTTAAAGCCCAGTACATGATCTGGGGCTGTGAAGTGGTGCAAATTTGACTGAATAGGCACTTCACTGCTCCTTTTTTTAGGAAGCCTGCATACAGAATTTAGCAACACAACCACAGATCTCCGAGCCCTCTTAGCATCTGGCAGTATATCACAAAAGTCCATGTAGAGAGAGATTGTGTGGTGTGTGTTTAAGGAGGGTTCGGAAGTTAATTCACCGCTCCCTCTAAATGTAGACGTTTTGTAAGGTGTG
>NC_056525.1:155070351-155120769 GCF_019175285.1 Sceloporus undulatus | reverse complement strand
TATGTGTGATATGTCCAATAATAGTTTTGTGGATACACATTTCTTAGAAATGCTGGTAACCTTTACAGATATTTCTCTGGGTTCTTCTTCTTGTCTGCCCTCAAGCAGACTGTCAAGATCAGAGGTAGGCAACCTTTTTGAGACGGGGCCGGGTTGTTGTCCCTCAGACAACTGGGGGAGGGGCGAAGCTGGGGGTGGAGCTTCCACCCTCCGGAGGTGGGGCCGCATGCTCCGCCCCCAGAGTAATAATAATAATAATAATAATAATAATAATAATAGTTCCAAGCATGGAAACTACTACAAAGCAATTCATTAAAAAGGGAAAGCATGCACACTGTCAACCCAGAAAGGCAAAAGGTGCTGAGAGGGGATTTTGCACAAAGAACACCAAGGGCAAGTAAATAATAATATAGTTACAAGCATGGAAACTACTAAAATGCAATTCAAAATAAAAGGCAGAAAGCATGCACTTTCTCAACCCAGAAAGGCGGAAGGTGCTGAGAGAGGATTTTGCACAGAGAACACCAAGGGCTCCTTCCTGGCTTCTGAGGGGCCTCCAGGCCCTCAGAGGCCGGGAAGGAGGAGGGGGACGCCCGTGCAGGCGACTCTGCCAGCTACTTCCCGGCCTCTAAGGGAGCCTCAGAAGGAGAGGCCTGGGGCCATGCAGGCCCTGGGAGGAGCTCGTAGAGGCCCAGGAAGCGGCGGCAGGACCGGCCTGGGGCCGGAGGTTGCCAACCCCTGGTCAAGATGATGCTGAAAGAAAAGTTCAGCTTGTTGCAATCTTGTCAGCATTAGGGCATGCTTCAAAACTCAGTTTTGTTTTCCTTTTATCATTCATTATGTACACCCATTGTACACCCATTTACCTGGACTAATCCCATTGACTGCAATGGGACACTCTTGAGTAGATACATTTATTATAGAATGGGTTTTTTGGGCTATGAGGCCATGTTCTAGAAGAGTTTTTTCCTGACGTTCTTCCAGCAGCTGTGGCTGGCACCTTCAGAGAATTGAGAATACTTAGCCATGTCATAAAAACAGAACAACAACATCCAATTACCTTTTTTGTTTACACTATACTTATTTCTTCACAGCATTTTAACTTGAAATATTAATAACTTCTCAAAAAGAAGGCACATAATGTAACATGTATGGTGTGTAATAGAACAATGTGTTGCTTTTCCATAGGTGGTGATTTCATTAAATAGCAGTGTGAAGTACATTAGGATACATTAGAACACATAGTTTTGCAATAATAAATAGCGGTTGCTGTATTAATACATAGTGATTTTCTTCTCTTTGTGTTTATGTGTGGACACAGTGAGAAAGAGAAAGAAAACAAAGTAGGAAGTGTATTCCAAACTCTTAATTGTTGTTTAAGTTTTCAGAAGCTTTCCATAAAGAATTGACCAAATGTTTTAAATATTTAGGTACATTTGCCATAAAATGGAGACTCAATTACTGGGTATCGGTGATTTTTTTTCTTAGACCTTTCTAAATAAAATATATATTAATGGATATTTGGAAATGATTATCATTAGGGTTTTTTTCCCTCTGAAGCAAAGTCTTGATATGTTTTATTTTGTTTGTTTCATTGTTAAAATATTCCTACACAGCCTTTTCATTCAAATACCTTCAATTTCCTACTTATGGCAACACTAGGATGAGCCTACCATGGGCAAGATGTGTTCTGAGAGGCATTGCCTTTCTTTGAGGTGGATAGAGTGTTACTTGCACAAGGCCATTGGGTTGTCATGGCTGAGTGGGAATTTGAACCCTGGTCTCCAGAGTCCTGGTCCAGTACCCACACGGCTAATCCATAGTTGCTCTCCTCAAGATAATCAACAGTGTAAAAATAATAAAACACACATAATAACAATCTGACGTTGCATAATAATGCAAATAAAATCAGGTGTTTAAGGTCATCGAATCAGACTACAAAGCCATCAAGAAGTACTAATTCATTTTATGTAAACCAAATACCTACCCATAGAGCTAAGTTGTTTGCAGTATAGCAAAGGGCAACAAATCTGAAAACTAGGTAGACCTTGGGAGAGTACTGTATTTCATACTAGGGTGTCATAACTAAAAAGGCCCCATTCCTTATGTCCACTGAATGCATCTCAAATACCTAAAATATCTACAGCAAGTCCTCAAATGTTGATTTATGTCTGAGATATAGGGTAGAATAATATGGGAGGAAAGAGTCTGACAGGTGGATTTTCTTCTTTCTTCTTGAGATGATCAGTGTTGTCAGTTGTAACCATTGCTAGTGAGACAAAGGATTCTGGGAATTAGTATGTTCTCCCCTCATCATACATGGACAGCACTGTTAGATAGCTAATGTAGGTTTTCCAATCATTTCAGATGAGGCAGATAGACTGGCTATCAGATTTCTTGAGAGCCAGTGTGGTGTAATAGTTTAAACATTGGACTAGGAATCTGGGAGCCCAGGGTTCAAATCCCCACTCAGCCATTGAAACTTAATACATGATCTTGAGCAAGTCATACTCTCTCAGCTCAGAGAAAGGCATTGGGAAGCCTGCTCTGAAAAATTCTTGCCAATAGGGTTGCCTTAGGGTTATTGTAAATTGGAAATGACTTGAAAGAACATAGCAACCAGTTAGATACCCATTCTCATAGGCTGCATCTGTACACCAGAAATAATGCAGTTTGACAATGCTTTAACTGCCATGGCTCAATGCTGTGGGATTCTGGGAATTGTTGTGGTTACAGATCTTTCTTACAGAGAAGGCTAATTGTCTTTAAAAACTACATTTCCCAAAATTCTATAGCATAGACCCTTGGCAGTTGGTGTCAACCTGGATTACAGTATTTATGCAGTGTGGATACAGCCTTAGAAAGAAGCTACAGCAAATATTTAGGTTATTAGTGAATCTTGCAGGATTCATAATTTTGTGCCATATCTTGTATATTCTTCTGCAGTCATTACAGCTTAAGAAAATCACTAATTAATAGGCTTGAAAAGCAAAAGTCCAATTCCAAGAAGGAATTCAATTTCTGCAAACTCTAAGCATAGAGGCCTCTCTGGGTTTTCCTATTCTACAGGAAGGGAGCTTCAAGGACAGATTAATCCTTTCATAGTGTTATGAAGAAGTAGCCATTTTGAGAGGTCGTTCATGGGATGCCATTTTACAATGCATCACATGTCCAATACTGATAAAATATTATAGGTATTGGATATTCAAGGGGATACATCAAGGAGATAACTTTATTTGTAAGTTGCTATAGATGTTCATGTTCTGAATGTTGCATTTACTGGAGATATTTGAAGGGTGTTTTAAACAAAATTGATATATCATTGGCATATTGGTTGTTACAGTGAGTAGACTACAGGCACATAGATTGTGGGAGGCAAGGAGGGGGCTAATGCTATTAAGGAATTAAGTATACAACCCTATGCTATATTTACCTGTAATTAATGTTTCGTACTTCTATATATGCAATCAGCTCTCTTCTTCTGTGGGCTTGCCATCCTTGGATTGGATGAACCTCTCCCATTCTCCCCAATGGCTGTGCCATCATGGTCACACACATCACACCACCATTAGAAACAAAGGGACTTGAGGTCCTATGGATTTTGCTATCATGGGGTGGCATGTCTGGAACGGAGCCCCCGTGGATACAAAGAGTCAGCTGTATGTGTGTCTCATAGCATCATAGAGTGGTAATAGACCACAAGGGCCATGCAATCCAACCCCTTGCCATGCAGGAATATACCATCATACCACTCCCAAGAAATGCCATCCAGCCTCTGTTTAAAAACCTCCAAAGAAGGAGAACCCACTATACACCAAAGCAGTGTATTCTGCTGCCGAACAGCTCTTATTGCCAGGAAGTTCTTCCTAATGCTTAGGTTTAGCAACATAAATGCTATTAAATTGATTTGCTCTGTTCTGAAGGGAGAGAATAATATAAGTAAGAAGCTGAACTGCATCTATTACAACAGACTGTTGTATACAACCCTTACCGAACAAGGCATACAGAAGAGAAAATATAGTTCTGCTGCCATTTCCACTAGCTATCACCCGCAGAGGCAATTTTCCAAGCCAGCCCTCTCATACTGCATTGGTTGAGAGTGCTCTTGGGTACCAGCCACTGGAGAGTACCCTTGGGAGCCACCTGGTGAGAGATGCACTTGACGGCTGCCCTGTGCTTCTCTGGTAGTGATATGCATGTAGAAAATGCTGGGTCACCTGTGGGTATTTCCCATTGCAACTGCTCTTCTTGCACAGGGGGGACTGGGATAGCTCCTTTTATCATTCCCCTGTGTGTCACACTGCTTGCACTCGAATCCATTGTGCAAATGTTTTGACTCTGTAGGATCTTGGCCATTATTATCTGTCCCTCACATGTTAACATTAGAGTTGCCAGTTCTTATCCCAGAGACTGATTTTTTTTCTTTTTATCATTCCATGGATGATTGTACTGGTGCTACAGGATCACAGTAATTATAACATTTAAATAAAATGTGAAATAAAAGCTTCCACGTTTTATTTTAATGTTATAATTATTGTGATCTTGTAGCACCTTTGAGAATAACTGAGCAAAAGAAGTTGTATCATAAGCTTTCATAGACATGGTCTACTTCCTCAGGTGTGTGAACTATGAAAGCTTATGCTACAACATATTTTGCTCAGTTAGTTTCAATAGTGCTACAGGATCCCTTTACATACTGATATTCTAGACTAACATGGCTATGCCCCTGAATTACAGTTACTGTTTAAAATAATGTCTGTTTTTCCAGTCTGCAGTCTGAAAATTTGAATAATGTTTCTCTTGTCGCAATTGAATTCAGTGTTTATTAGAGTAAATGATTGTTGTTTTTTTTGTTTTTTTCTAAGGACAGTGCAATTTTAGCATGAGGACAACAATGTTTATCCTTTTTTCTTGTAATGAAATTTGTATACATTTCTGTGTGTGTTTGGTCATGTCAGGTAAGCATGAAGAATTTTAGAATACTCTGAAAACTGTGCTCAGCGGTGAGAGAAATTTTGCTTGACTGGAGTAAGGTATTTTTAACACTGATATATAGCATTAGCAGTCTGAAGTGCTGACTCTTCCAATTGTAAAAACATGGCTTTCAAGGAGAGGTGAAATAAACTTCAGACACCTGAGCAGTTCTACATCAAGGCCAGTATTAACCACCTTTATGCAGCATCAACATTTTAAGGTAAAGGCAGCAGAAAATAATTGAATAGGTCAGTTCTCTGCATATTTTAATCATTGGTATGCTCCATTTATGTTCAGCTAGCGTTACTCTGTCAGGGTGCTTAGGCTTACAGCTTATTATATAAACCAAAATATTTGGATCTACAAATAGTTTTTCAAACAGGTTGTCGTGTATGTGTATTCAAAAGCTAAAATATAACTAAGTCATATGATAAATGACACTTAACAAGAGATAATGTAACTCTCCTTGTAGTCTAAATGTAACTTGCTAGTTGCTAAGGGTGGCATGTAAATTCTATCATTGCTAAGGGTGGCCTCATTAAACAGTGGAAGAGGGCTATCATAGGCTCCAGCCGCTGCCCTGTGCTGGCACTGTGTTAAAATGACAGTGAAATGGATGGGAGGCATGTTTTGCATTATAGGGTAGCTTGTAGCATACTGGTTTGTTGGTTGGCTGTTGTTTTTAAATGAGGAGTGGAGATTCGGGTTCAGATCCCTGTTCAGCCATGGAAACCCACTGGGTGATGTTGGACAAGTTGCAAGTTCTCAGCATCAGAGGGAGGCAAAGGCAAACCCCCTTTGAACAAATATTCCCAAGAGTTACTTGTGAGAAATATCAGTTTTTTTTTTTAAATTACAACTACAACATTAACTTAACTGCTTTTGGACTAAACAACATTAACTAACTTAAAAAAAACCTTTCCAAGCTCTGTTTTGTGTCATGCATGATTACCCAAGATTAAGCATGACACAATAAGACTTCTTAGTCAAAATGTGTTGACTGAGCCACAAATCTCTGAATCATTATTCCTTCTCTTTATTCCTTCTTTATTATTCAAAGGTGGTATTTCCCATTCTGTAATATGTCAGTGGTGCAGTCATAAAATATTTCTATATCATTTACAATATGTAAATTTGATTAAGCTGTTGAATCTGTTTTGTTTATTTTAAATTTGATATTCTACCTTATCATATCACATAATTATAGCAAAATCAACATGTTATAACATACAAAATAAGTAAAATGCACACAAAAGCAAGTCATCAAATAAAAACAACAGTAATGTTTATGTTATTAAAGATTCAAACACCTAAACCAATTTGAAAGCATTAATTTAAAGTGACATTAAAAACTGGAGGGCCATATGAATTTTCTTATGACAGACAGTTTCACAGTAATGGGATTATCACTGAAATGGCCATCACTCTTGTGACTAACTCCTGATGGACTTTACTAGTATTGCCTACACAGATACGTTTCATTAGCCCACATTGTCCTGTATCTAAATAAAAAACTATTTAAAAACTATTAATTAAATGACATGATTTTCCAAATCACAGGGAGAATCTCCATATATAAAGCAGATTCTCTTCATAAAAAATAAATAAAAATCCTGTGTATGTGTAGAAGGGATGGTATGTGTAGATTCATTTTCCTTAGTATCACCCATTTATATGCTCCTCCAACTGCCCTGGCTTGTCCTGATGTACCTTCTGTCATCCCACTTTTTCAGCTGCATTTAAAGTGTCCCAGTTCCTCTCCCCTCTTCCAACTTTCCCCTTTTGTCTTCAGCTTACATCAGTTTCTGCAAAGGCACTCAGTAAGGTGCTGGAGGAAAAGATCAAATGGGATCTTTCTTTTCCCCATAGACTCAAGCAAAATCAAATAGCTGCAGCATCTCCTGGCTTGTGTATCCCTCTTTAACAACTGTTGCCTTCTTGTCCCCTCTGATGTTGTTTGAGCACACGTGTCCCAGTTTTCATCTGTAAAATATCAGAGGCTGTGCACACTTATTTCAGTGCTATTTAGGATGCCTGAATGGAGCTATAATGTTGCTTTTTGTATACACGGAACATGTACAATGATGATCCAAAACACACTGCAGAAATAATCCAGTTTGAGACCACTTTAACTGCCCTGGCTCAGTGCTAGGGAATCCTGGGAATTGTAGTTTATTGTGGCACCAGAGCTCTCTTACAGAGAAGGCTAAATGTTTCACAAAATGACAATTCCCAGAATTTCCTAGCACTGAGCCAGGGCACTTCAAATGGTTTCAAACTTGATTATTCCTGCAGTGTGTTTTGGACTGATATCTACAGAATGCTGCTGGTTTATGATTTACCTAGATCTAGACACTTGTATAGTATTTGAGATGCTTTTATTTAAAATGTTTATATATTTTTTAAAAAATTGTTGTGTTAGTTTATAAATGCCAGGAAAAAACTGCACAGTAAAAATACAAATACATCAGCTGAAAACTTATGAAAATGTCACAATATTAGGATATTATGGGCAAGCAATAAAACTTAAACAGTAAAACCTAAAATAAAAGATTAGGGCTGAATGTCTGCTAAAAGAACAAAGTATCATAACTCTCCAACTGGCTTCATTCCTCAAGAACAGATAATACTTTTTAAAAAGAAATATTTTGCCCAGAACCTCTTTAGATGAGTTTTTAAAATTTTCAGAAACCTTGCTTTTCTCCCTGCTCACATGAGCTTTCTTTTCTTTATGCCTTAAACTTCAACAAATCTCCTCTGTGCTAAGTATGATTTCTACCTCTTCCACCATTTACTTCCACAGCTTCCAACAGAACCACTTTCCACTCTGAAATCTGTAAAACTGTGCCAACAGTTAAGCATCAGAGTTAATAGTTAAGCTATGAAACTGTCATCTGTGTGCCACTAACATGGGTGCCAAATGGATTTCTCTTGGGCCTTCAACAGGCTGAAGTGGGAGGTATTGCTGCAAAGAATCTTTCTTTGGGAGCCATCTGTCACGCCACTGAGGATGGTGACACCAGAGAAGACCCTAAGAAGATAACCTTAAATGATGAAGCAGGAACATATGGGAGAAGGTGTGCCTTAAGGCAGGCTAAAGCTAAACAATTTAGGGCTTTAAAGATTAGGATCAATACATTGAATCAGGACTAGAAACTAACTGATGAGGAGATGCAACAGTGAGGTGATTTGTTTCAAGATAATTCATGTTGGCATATGTGTGCTGGGAGCTGATTTTTTTAAAGCAGCTTTCTTTAGAGTGGGAAAGCAACCCTAAGAGGTTGCAGCAGGACTACTTTTTAAAACCTACCTTTTCCAGGCCACTATCACCCCCCCCCCCGGAAAATAATTAGAACAAATGGGGGGAAATTGTGGTTAAATAAAAATTAATTACCATCCAAACTATGATGGGTCCCTCTGCATGTAAAACCTTTGTACTAGAATAGGAGTGTGCGTCTGTAGCAGGTTGGAAATCATCTTCCCTGTGCCTCTTGTGGGCTACTTCCAGCACAATCAGAAATGGCCTGTTGTTGTTGTCATCCTCCTCCTCCTTCTTTGCTGTGAAGGGTTGGACACAGTGAAATAAGGGGTGCAAAGGAAATCAAACCACTATACTTTGGAAGGGTTTTGGGGATCTCTCGGAACTTGAGGGGACAGTTTCTCCACCCCTGTACTAGATAGAAAGCATTCTTGGAGACACAGTTGAGAAGGAAGGTACAACAATTCCCTCATCTTGGTGACTCAAGCTGCTAAGAACCAGCCCAGCCATAATATTGTCCTGTTTTTATGGTTTTGTCCTTGTTCATGCTAGTGTTATGAATAGAATGAAGTGCTGGTGGGGGGGGGGGCACTTGATTGTCATTCAAACAATTACCACACCTGATTTCCTCCTTTTTTTTAGAAACCAAAGAGAAGTTTTCTTGCTTAGCCTCATCTCTGACATAGTCCAGCCCTATGGGAGAGTTTTCTGTCTTGAGAACACTGCCTTCCAGTCAAAAGCACTGCAACAGGAATCTAAAAGACCTGGCTGAGCCAAGCAGGCTGTTGTTACCCTTCAGTGAATGGTCTAAAAGACCTGAACAAATATCTCCAAGGGTGGCTGAAAGTTATTTGGTCAATGATGGCTTCCATGAGTCAAATCTAGACTTGCCTCTCAGCATGGTTTCTATTCTAAGACTTTAACTGTTAAACCTCAATAGCAGAAACATCTATGGAATGCTCTGCTTCTGCCTTTTTAAAAATGATAATAGGCCCATATAGACAGGCCAAAATAAAGCTGCTTCGAGTCACTTTGGAGGTATCCTTTTTAAATGCTGCATGTATCCTAAGAGGCCAGAAGCCACGCCAAAGCCATGGGACTGGAGCGCAGCTTTGGCGCAGTTTCTGGTCTCTTAAGATACATGTGTCATTTAAACATCATACGTCCAAAATGACCCGAAGCAGCTTTATTTTGGCCTGTCTGTATGGGCTCAGTGTTTCTTTTTTATTACTTTTTATGTAAGAAACAAAAATCCCAAATTTTGACACCCAACAGTGGAAGTTATTTAAGCATCTATTTTTTGTTGTTCTGTGCCTTCAAATCATTTGTGACTTATGGCGACCCTGAGGTGAATTTATCACAAGGTTTTCTTGGCAAGATTTGTAAAGAGAGCCTTTGTCTTCCTCTGAGGCTAAGAGAGTGTGACTTGCCTAAGGTCACATACTGAGCATTTGGTTGCTCTGTGACCATCTAGTTAGAATGGCATGGACAGGATGTCCTATCTCTTTCTTCTGCTGCAGATGAGCCACTATCCACTTAGGAAGCAAGACAAGTGTTGGAATACTGGGGCCATCACTAAATGTATAGTTACAACCCACTTTTGGAGTGATTTGTTAAGGATTTTGGTTAGCATTCACAGCATAGTTGCAGTAATAGCAAAATACTGCTAATAATTAGAAAATCATCTTCTTAATATTATGTATATATTGACAAAGAGTGGTGGAAACAGTTATTTCAGAAATTATTGACCTTTGAATCAGTGTCTATTCCAGTTCGCTCAGGGGTCCCAACATTTCCCTCCTTCTTTCCTGAGTAAGCAGGATGTCATTTGAAGCAGGGAACATATGGCATTCAAGATGTTCTTGGCTATGCAGGATTGATGAGAACTGCATTCCAAAATAAATAAATAAATAAATAAGAAGATCTCACATTCCCATGATATAGAGCCATATGGGACTGTGGTTCTAACTTTTTTCATATCACACAACTACTAGTCATTCTGTACATCACTTATGTAGCTCAATTATTCTGTACACTGGCTTTATTTGCTGCATTTATTTGTATCCTGCTATTGAGAATCCAAATTCTTCTGAGGCAGTTTACAGCCAACACAAACACTGATAAATAAAATTATAGTATTCAGTAAAAAAAAAGTAATAAGCAATCAGGTTCTTTTCCACAGGGCAGTGGATGATTACTTTGGACTATGGACACATAGTCCAGTCGGAAAACTCTAAGGTCATATTTGCTGGTTTCCACCACTTTCTTTCAATCCCTCCCATAGGGCAGATGGTGGTAGCTCCCTGTGAGGCAGATGCGGGTGGAAGGTATTTGAAACACTTCCACTCTTCAGACAGAATGGCCCTCAGAGTGGCTTATATAAGATTAAGACAAATGAAGATTCAATAATAGTGTATTAAAAAGCATGCAAAGGGGAAAACAAACAAAATGAGGTAACAGTTCTTGAAATTACATAGTTCAGTGTTTCTTAATCTTTTCTTTACCTGGGACCTCTTTTAAATGTCTTTTGTTGTTGCAAACCCCTTCACAACTTAACTCAAGAGTGAAAATGCTGGAGGAGGAGGGAAGACTTGAATCTGGAGTGGATTGAATAGCAATGTTCAGGTCCAGCCAGCCAGCCTTTTCCTTGGACTCTGTTGTGTGGCTGCTCAGCTGCAGGGAGGAAGTGGACTGAATAGCCTTCAAGCCTTCATGGACCTCTGTGAAGATATTGTGGCCTCTGGCAGTCTGTAGAAAATAGGTTAAGAATTACTGACATAGTGATTCTTATAGTGACCAGTTGGAGCTATATGAAATTGGCTTCCCAAAGGAGCATTCACAGCTCCGCACCCTTTTCCTGAAGCCTGATGGAATCTCTGAAACCAGACTACCATGGATGGTTTCTCAGAAGAGGCCCTGGAATGGCCCTGGAATGGTCCTGCTTCTTTTCTCTCCCTCTACTATCACAAAGTCAAATGACTGTTGCCAGGTTAGTTTTAAAAGGCCTAAATCTGGATCATATTTCGCCTTCTAGATGTTGGACAGCAACTGCTAGTCTTCCTCACCATGGATTATGCTGACCAATTGTAGTTGCATTCCTGCCCTGTCCTTTTTTGGGTATTGTGTACAGTAGTCAAATGCACAAGGCTTTAGGGAGAGATTAAAGAGAGAAAAGAGTAGGGTTTCACTTCACGCCTGAGAAAAGACATTTGAATCATTCACTTACCTTCTGGTATCAGAAACGGTCTTGACCAAGGCCACCCTGTCTGAAGGTTTTTTCCTAAATTCAGTTCACATATCACTGTTCCATTGTGTATATTATAGTCCAGATATGGGGAGCATGTGGTCTTTTTGTATGTTGTTGACTCGCTACTTCCATCGCCACTAGCATGCACTCCCATTGGTGTGGGTTGATGGGAGTGGTAGTCCAACAACACCTTTTGTGCCACAATTACTGGATAGTATTTTTTGTTGGGGGGGGGAATGATGTTCAAGGACAGAAGGACAGAGGCAGCTATGGACTCTTTTTTGGATACATTTTGATACTTCAATACATTTTGACCATGGGAGGGAACATCATGATGGTCCTAAAAAACAGTGAGTCTTGTTCCACAGGACTAGTCAAATGCAAATTATTCTTATTAATTTGTAATGAGTATTTATTCTACTCATTGTGGAGCTTATTATATTTTAATGATTGTTACAACTGCCTGGCAGTGAAAAAATCCCCAGTGTATCTATACATGCAGAAGTGGGTGGCATTTAAAATGACTGGAATGTAGCCATAGGGTGACTTATATGAATAGGGTGATAAAACATTTGTCCTATCACAGTTACTTTGAAAATGTTGGCAACTTAAAAACAACAACAACAACGTTTTCTAATCATTAGTTGTGTGCAGCTGGGTGTTGCAACCACATAAAAAACAATGTTTAAATCTGTTTACAAATGACATAAATAGCTAGAGGACTTAACTTGAGATTGCACCATGCTGATTCTCATTCCTCCCCAATGTTTGTATAACAGCATCCTCATTAGATTTTCTCCACATGCACAAGAATATCCTTTTCTGAAGCGTAATATTACCTCCAGTATTTTGAAGATATTAAAACAGATTTTATGGACTAAAAATGCTGCATTGGCACAAAAGTGACCAGTACAGCCCTCATCATAAATGTGCAGCTAAATACACTTGCCCACCTGCTTTTGTAATTCTCAATAAGCAGATTCAGAAGCTGGGCAAACAATGGTTGGTGAGTGACCTATGGGCTTTCATAGTCTGGACTTTATTGGGGGTTTAACCAGCGATTAACCCATGACAAATCGTGATTAAGATTTTCACATGATGTCGACATTAAAATGCCATTATCCCGGGAATAAATTGGCAATAAACAGCAGCAAATAAAAAGGCCTTCCTTGACCCCAGAAGTGTAAGGGTTTGAAAATAATCCAGAATCCTACCCTGCAAGGAGGTAATATCGAGCATCGTTGGAGAACACACTCCAGGAGGTGATGGATATGACAGTTGATATTCTCTCTCTGCAAGGTGGACCCTGATAGATTCAAGACACTCCTTTTCTGTTAGTAAAAGGAGAGAATCAAAATTTAAACACATAGAAATTACTTTAATTTCATAAAACTTAGTCCATCTGGCATAATAAATATCAGATAGTAGGAACCATAAAAGACCGGATCTATTAGGCCTGAAATGTATCTTAAACCAAAACCTATAAGTCATCAACCAGGCTTCAGTTTCAAGAGCATTCAATCTCAGTTCCACATAGAGAGTAAGATGGTGCACATATGGAGGTACAGATAATAGTCTCCTGTCTGCAAACATTCACTCTCCTTATTAAAGGCTGGAATTCTATTTTTATATTGAACATGGGGGAATTAAAGTATTTTTGGGAGGGGAATCAAAGTATTTGAACACTTGTTTTTCAAGACATATGTAAGATGTTTTTCCCCAGGTAGAGTGAATATTAATTCATTTGCTAAACAATTAGTTTTTACTAGCAGCTGATCCTTTCTTTGACTTTCCCTTTTCCCTATTAAACAGAGTTTTAGCAGAGCTTTGAGTAGTGGTTGCTTCTTCAGCCACCTCAGTTGCTGATTATGTTGTGATGAGACTGAAAATCAGACTAGCATCAAAATTTTTCCACCACATGAAATGTCAAAATCTCCTCCACCCCAAAGCTAACTTAAAAGTGTTCATCAAAATGTATAGTACATTGCAGTGGGTTGTGGGTGGGTGGGAAGTGGAAATGTAGTTTACTAAAAATTTAATGGAATTCAGTTTGAAAAGCTTCAAAAATAATATTGTTCACCTGAATCCCAAAGGTATCCAAATGTTTAGTTAGCCTTCTATCCCCCAGTGTTCTCTTCCTCCTCATTCTGGAAGACCAACTATAACTACCTCTAGGCAAGAGAGATTACTGTACTTTCTTTCTCCCAAGCAAAATGAATAGATATTTTGAAGTGCCTCCGTTTTGTTTTAAACCTTCCCTTGAAAGTGGAGTGTGATGAGTTAGAGATTTCCTTTCAGGCACCCACCGATATGTATCCATTATTCTTTATTTTATTTTATTTTATTTTTGCTTTGGTTGCTAAATCTCAGAGAACAATCATTTAGCTCTTTTATGTGAGGAAGCTCAGACAAGCTGCAGCATTACTTGTACTTTTGAAGGCCCTTTTACAGAAAAGCATTCTCTACTGTCTTTTATGTCCCCCTTACTAAAATCTTATCATGAAAACTCAAATAAATAAAACAGCATACATCTTGCTATGAGAGCTTATTATTTATCCTCAAGATATGGACCTTTAGGCAACACTGTTGCTGTTCTCTGTATCTCATACATCTTCTCTTAAATCTGCATCTCTAAAGCTTCTCCTCACTGCTCAGTTGCTTTCCACATTTGACAGTCCTTACTCAGCCTCTATGTACCAGGTTGGAACACCTCACCCTGCTCTTTTCTATTATCACTTTCCTGCTCACTTGGAGACTTTTTACATGGGCAAGAATCCTGATTTTCTATGTGAACACATACCTCTCTATTCTTTAAGCTCATTGCCTTCAGTGTGCAGAAAATGGTAATGGAGGGGTTGCCTTGGGATTCCTTTCTTCATATATTGATTGCAACCCAGTGAATAAAACTTTTTTAAAAAAGGCTTCGAAGTGGGACTTAATTTGAAAAGCATGTGCAACTATCTCCAAGCACTTCTAGGGTTGTGCAAATGCTGTTGCCCATTATCACAGATTAGCCAGAGGATAGTTAAGGGGTATAATAAGCATGTTGAATATTTTGTCCATAACTTTCCCTTTTGCCAAAGTATCTGGGTTGCCCTGAAAATGTTCGCTAGTTTCTGTTGTCTTTGTAAAGTGTGAGATCTATATGGCATACACCTTTTCTGTCATTACATACTCAGAAGACTCTAGAGCTCATTATACTTTTGATGATGTCTTCGGATGTGCACCAAACTCTTTTTCAATTCTGCATTAAAGAATCTGAATTACTGTTAAGAAGGCCAAGCTGTGCATGCCTCTCAGCTAATCCCTGTATGCAAGTACAAGATCCATGCAGCAATCTTGGCACAGATTATCACCCTGCACAGGGATTATAAACACCAGACAAATGGCATATGCTAACGGTTGTCAAACTCTTATCTCTCAGCTATTTTGGACTTTAACTGCTGTAAGTCCCAGGAAGTACTAGCAGTGCTCAGGCATTCTGTAAGTTTAAATAATAAATACTCAGAGGATAAAAGCTAGAACCACTGGCATATAAAATAGCAGAACAATGGATTACAGAGGTATGTGGGGCAGTTGTTGCAAAAATTCCCTGTAGCTTTCAAATATCATCATTCCTGTTTGGAGCTATCTGTGCATAGAAACTTTAGCCTCTTGACTGCCACTAAATTGTTGTTGTTATTGTTGTTGTTGTGTCAATTCTGACTTAAGATGACCCTATCATAGGGTTTTCTTGGGAAGGTTTATTCAAAGGAGATTTGCCATTGCTTTCCTCTAATGCTGAGAGAATATGACTTGTCCAAACAGCTTGTTTAAAAGCACCCAATGTATTTCTGTGGCTGAGCAGGAGCTCAAACTTTGGTCTCCTGGAATCCTACACCAATTCTCAGATCACGACACCACACTGAAATGCTTAATATTTTCCCCAAGAGATATGGCTGCTTGAAATGGAGCAGCAAATGCCACTCCCTACCTGCCATAGGCCCATTACAAACGGGCCTATAGTACGGACTGGGTCCGTATTAGGGTTAGAAAGGGACCGAGTCTGTACAAAATGGCGGCGCCCGTTCCACACTAAATTGTTGTTATTGTCTTTACGTAGCAGACGCACTGCGTCCTCACGTTCCACAGCACATATGATGCTGTGAGTGCGCCATTGGCACCTCACGGCGTCATATCCGTGCCGCGGAAAGAAGCGCCATTTTGGGGCTTGTTTTTGCTCCGCGAGGGAGCCGCGCGGTTTCGCTGCTGTGGCTCCCTCGCGGAGCAACCGGCAGCGGCGCGAGACTGCCTGTTTTGGGCAGTCTGTAACGCGCCATAGTCTCAGACTAGTCATGTTATTTTAGCACCTAAGCCAGAAGGCCTCATGAAGTCCTTTCTAATATAATAATACAGGTTAAATAACTAACAGTTATTCTTTAATGACATCCCATAGCTGTTTGAGGTAGCCACCTCACTCTGATTCATTGAAGGCCCAATTCTTAACTATGTTATCCCAAAGTTCCTTTTCAACAAGAAAAGCACATGGAATACAATAAACAAACTATGGTCCAAAACACACTCCAGAAATAATCTAGTTTGAGATTGCTTTAACTGCCTAGTTCAGTGCTAGAGAATTCTGGGAACTGTAGTTTTGTGAGATATTTAGCCTTCTTTGTCCAAGAGCTCTGGTGCCACAATAGAATACATTCCCAGGATTCTCTAGCACTGAGCCAGTGCAGTTAAAGTGGTTGCAAATTTGATTATTTCTGCAGTATGCTTTGGACCTATGGGGTGAAGCAGATGAGCAGAAATGAGTGTCCAGAAGCCACTCCCAGCCCAATCGCCCATGGCGAACACATCCCATGTCCATGAGGGTACCTCCTGCACAGCCCCAAATAGGAGCGGAAAAGAACTGCTCCTTTTGGGCCATATTAGGTCTGCCTTAGGCATCCCCTGCACGTCCCCACAGCAGCTTCCAGGTTCTCTGGGGGCGTGCATCACTGAAAAGCCACACTACCAGAATGGCTGGAAGGCACCCCTGTCTGCTTGTCTGTTTTGGGCCTATGTTGTCATTGTTGTTATTAACTGTCCTTGAGTTGACTTCAACTCAAGGTGACCCAGTATATGAGACATCTTCAGTTAGACTGTCCTCCACTGCTCTGCTGAGGTCTTTCAAAGCTCATGACCTTCCTGATTGACTCCATCCATCTGGCATGTGGTCTTCCTCTCTTCTTACTGCCTTGTATCTTTCCTAGCATTACTGCCTCTTCTAATGAGTCATGCCTTCTCATTATGTGTCCAAGGTACAACAGCCTCAGTTTAATCACCTTGGCTTCCAAAGAGAGTCCAGGCTTCGTCTGCTCAAGCAGCCATTTGTGTGTGTGTGTGTGTGTGTGTGTGTGTGTGTGTGTGTTCTTGGCTGTTCGTGGTGCCCTCAGCACTCTTCTCCATCACCATCACCACAACTCACATAAGCTGATTTTCTTCTTATCCACCTTCTGCACAATCCAGCTCTTACATTCATACATAGTGATGGGCAATACAATGGCTTGGATGATTCTAATATTGGTTCTCATTTGTATATCTTTTACTCTTTGGTATCTTGTCTAGTCCTTTCATCATTGGCTTTCCTATTCCTAGTCTTCTAGGAACTCTTGACTGCAATCTCTGTTCTGATCCAAGGTACAGAAACCCTTTAACTATTTTGATTTCTTCATTGTCTAGACAGAATTTATGTATATACTCCATGGTATTTTTGTTTTGTTTTGTTTTGTTTATGTTTAGCATGAATCCTGACTTTGCATTTTCACTTTTGACCTTCCTTAGTAATTGTTCCATGTCTATGATGTTATCTGTTACTAGTATGGTGCCGTCTGCAAATCTTAAATTGTTGATATACCTTTTTCCTGTCTTCACTCCTCCTTCTAAGACTAAGGCGGGTTACAAACCACCACTAACGACGCACTCTGTGTGTGTTAGGGTTAGGAAGGGGCGTGTTAGGGTTAGGAAGAGTCGCCCCTTCCTAACCCGCCCTGGCCCCAACACGCGCGGAGCACGTCGTAAACGGCGGCACCCATCCACATAGGCGCCGCCATTTTGACGTCTTGGACGCTGTGCATCCAGACATGTTGCGGCGGAAGTGATGCCGCGAGGGCGCGCTCCGCCCCTCGCAGCATCACTTCTGCATTCCGAAAAGGAGCGCCATTTCGGCATTCCTTTTTTGCTGCGTGGGGAAGCCTCGCGGTCTGGCCGCTGGGGCTTCCTTATACAGCGAATGGCGGCGGCAGGAAAATGTCCCCTTGAGGGCCGTTGGTATCCCGCCAATATCTGCCCTTTGTATGATATTTTCTGCATACAAAGTGAACAGTTACAATGATAGAATGCCTCATTGCCTGACCCGCTTGCCATTTGGGAACCATTCTTTTTCTCTATATTCTATTCTAACAGAAGTGTCTTGTCCTAAGTATACATTTCTCATCAGCATCATCAAATGTGATGGCATGCCCATGTTTTTTATGCATTCCATAGCTTTTCATGATGATTGTAGCCAAAGTCTTGGCTATAGTCCACAAAACACATGCTGATTTTCTTCTGGAATTCCTTGGTGTGCTCTGTTAATGTTTTCAGTGTGGTCCCTGGTGCCTATTCCTTTCCTGAATTCCACTTGCACCTCTGGGCTCTGTCTCTATGTGTGTGATTGAAGTTTATGTTGTATAATTCTGAGCATAATTTTGATTGCATAGAAAATGGATGCTATGGTCCTGTAGTTGCTACATTCCTTTGGTGCTGTCCTTTGTGTTCTAATGGTGGTGTGTCTGTGCTGGCTACTGGCCTATATTATTGGGGTGGAGTGGGGGTCTTTTTAAATAGGGGTGGGTTTTTTTTTGTCCCATGGTATAGAGTAACTTTTAAAAACAGCAACAGTATCAGTACATTAGCTTTTGGAAATGAACATTTCTGTTCATAGATATGCATAGATTGTCTTAAAACAAGAACAGTTTTATTGCAGTAGTCACTCCTCTTAGCTTAAGCAGTTATATTCTTACAACTTATTTGCCCATTCCACATTTTTCCTGAGAAATGAAGATGTCTGAAATACTCAGGTTTCTGAAGAATAAAAATCCTTTTAAGTTTACTGACTTCCCTCTCTTTTTCATAGCCCAACAAAAAAGAAAAAGAAGAAGAAGAAAGAAAAGGGCAATGCAAGGTTTTCTTTTCAACATGAGAAAATATTGGTTTTGCCTGCTATAAGCCTGTGTATGTAACTGAGATATTCTGGGTCTTGAAATGAAAACATTATGGTGCAGGAAAAATCTGGAAGTCTTGTCCAGAGTGGTTTGCGAGGAAGACCCTTTATATTTGATGATGAGGTTTCAAGGCATAGAGCCCAGTGCGTTTTAGTGGATCTGAAGACATTGGTCAGTGTAAAAAATCCTCCTTCATGATGGTGGTCAGTTGGAAAATCCAGATCGTTGAACTTTTAAAGGTGTTTGCAAATGATTAACATTTAATTACTGTACTCTTTTGATTGATAGATCATAGGGGTCACATTGCCTAACCAATAGAGATGTTGCCAAACCTATTTGTAGAACTCTGGCCATATTTTGGGTTGCATAAGAATTTTGCTTACATAGGAAAGAAATCTACACTGTGGAAGTAATCCAGTTTGTCACCATTTTAATTGTCATGGGTTAATGCTAGGAGATTCTGGGAAATGTAATTTGTTGTGGCACCAGAGCTCTCTGACGGAGAAGGCTTAGTGCCTCACAAAACTACAGATCCCAGAATTCCATAGCACTGAGTCATGGAACCATTAAAGTGGTGTAAAACTGGATTATTTCTGTAGTGGGTGCAGCTGTAGAATACAGATGGCGGTGATTTGAAATACTTGCCTCCAGAACTAAGCTGAGTGTTTTGATAGAGTGAATTCTCCAGCTCATAGGTATCAGTTTTGTTGATGCAGTGACTCATTCACCTGCTTGTTTTCACTTACCTCCAGCATTCCTGTCATTTTCTAGCAAGTAGAACTGCTTATTTTCAATCAAAGGCAGTATATATAATGTAACAAACAGTAACATAAAATAATAAAAAGCAATGGAATTGTCTTGCTTGCACTTCTGGCGTTACAGCAACACAGGTATACAGCTAATGCACAGAAGGAATGGATCAAACAATTAAGTTGAGAGGCACATAACTATAAATATCCAGAGAGACTTGAAGATATCCTGAAAATGATACTTGGTGTTAGAGTATTCAGTGGTTTCCAGACCTAGAAACTTCTCCTTACCTTCTGAGGCCCTTCAGCTACTTTCACCTGATACTGTCTGAGATTAGCATTTGTATGTGCTGGCAGCCCTGTGAAACTCAGCATGCGTGGCAATGTTGATCCATACAGATGTATTTACGCCGTAAGGAGGTCTCATTAAATTGTGAGAAATCCCACTGGCCACATCCAGGCACAGTTCTGAGTCTCTGTGGCTGACCCAGTTACTTTGACACGCTGTCTTCATATATTTGATCACACTGTCCAAATTCAAGATCATTGAGAGAGTATGTGCGTGTGTTTTTGTATTCACCTGAAGATCTGGCAGCCGAGTCATTTCTCTAGGGATCTAAGAAGCCAGTGGCAAAGTTCCCTGGGAGTTGAAATTCAAGGAGAATGGAGAAAATCAAGAAGACACATGCATACGTGTTCAGTTTTTTTGGAGGCTCCAGATACTCTCTTGCTTTCTTTTCCTGCAACCATTTTATTTGTGTAGAGATCCAAATAATAATATAGTATTCATGGTATGCTGCTCAGTTAAGTTAGAATTTACCTATCTCAGGGATGCATGTATGTACTTCCTATCAAAGTAATTATGCCAAGGGCATTAAGCTAATTATTTGACAACACTTGTGAGGATTGCCTGGGCATGTACTCTTTATCTCTGGTAATGTTGACTATTGTATGGAGCTACATTCCTAACACCTTATCAGAGGAGTTTAAAATTCTTTTTGACATGTAAGAGCAGCCCCAGAAGTCACATCTACACTGGATTATGCTTTCAAAGCACATTTGTTTTACTGGATATTGATATCATTATTTTTATTGTGATTTTCACTATTTATTTCTTGGCACATGTGACTTTGTGGAAATGAAAAAGTTCTTGTATTTACAACCATTTCTGGTTTATTATAATCTTTATCATATTTTGGTAGTAAAGGATTCAGTGAATTATGATGCTTTTACTACATGAAGTGCAAATCGGGAGCTATTTTTCTTGAAGCAGACATAATTTGGAAAACATACTACTTCTCCTTTTGAATTTGGTCAAATTCTACAAGCAGCTGCTTCTAAGCCAAATAGAACTTCTTTATACCAAAACAGAATACATGGGACAACAATTCCCATAATTGCAATTATTGTGGCTAAGGATGATGGGAATTGTAGGCCACTGATCTGGAAAGGCCATAGTTGACCATCCTTGATCTAGTCTATCTCTGTTTTGACTACAAATGATTCTTCAGTCAGAGACTGCCTGTTACCTAATTGAGGAACCAGTCCAAATACATTTTTCTTTCTGAGATAGAAGAACAAATGACACCCATAACATAGTAAAAGTACATAGTATCCAAGCCAACTTAATTTGGCACCTGAAGCAGAAAATTTCCCAAGTTCTTTTTTCCCTTCCTGCAGGAAGATCCAAAATCTGTTGCTTGAGGCAGTCATCTCATTCTACCTAATGCCAAGAATGGCCCTAACAAAAACCCCCACTCCCTGTGGAAGCATGCAATATTGACCTGGCAACCATCTGTTTGTGATCTGCCACTGAAGTATAGTCCCTCATCTCCTTTCTTGACTTGTCATATAGGCAGAAATATCTTACCTGGGAAACCAGACTCAGCATTCCTTTTGTAGTGTAGCCCCTTTCCCTTCTTCTTTCTTTAACCATATCAATTCTTCTTATTGTATCTTCCTGTTCTGAGTCACACACCAGCAATTGTTGTCTCCAAAAACATACCAGCTGTTGTTAACTAAAACCACATTGTTTTTGTTTTTGTTGATTTCCAGGGGGAAGAAGACATACTATGATTGTCTTGTAACTGAGATGCACTTCCTGATCACTGAAAAATTGGATATGCTGGCTGTTATCTCAGTTACCTGAGATCTTCAGTGAATCTCTCTTGATCCTTCTGGGCAGAATCAATCAATTATCTTCTGATTAAGGAATCAGCCTGAAAAGAACACTGTGGTAAGTTGAAGTTCATGGCAAAATGGGATGGGTCAATGGTATTTCAAAAGAAAGGTGCAAGTTTGAAACTACATGAATTTTAGTTTGCTTTCACAAGTATCTTTTGGCGCAAATGGTTATTTAGTTTTTTTTATTACATAGCATCATCTGTATACATGGTAGTTTGCAAGTAACATGTTTGGCCAGTTCCTTTTTCAATGCTTTTTTAACCATGGTGCAGAGCTTGAAAATTACTTGTTATGATAATGAATTGCATGCAGTTGGTTCCTTTTTTCAGTGAAGAAGACTGAAAAATTTTACATTATGGTTGAGATGGAATGAGGGTTGAGATGGAATGATAATGCTTATATTAAAAAAACACAAAATACCTTCTATTACTAGTACAATGTGGGGATGGGGATATTGTATGATTCAAATGATAGTTTTCATACCACTGTGGTGTGCTTTGTGGAGTGCAGTGAGTGGGAGGAGAGGAGCAAAACCAGCAAAGGCAAAAACGGAGGTAGGAGGACAGACTCAGGAGGAGAGACCAAGATGACTGCTTGTGTGCCTTGCTTTGTCAAAGATGTTCTGTCCCTGTTTGGACAGAGAGGTAGCTATCACCACTTCAGTCCAAATGAGACAATGCTTTTCCAGCAGATATTGTGTTGGCTGACCTATGGTTCACCCTACACTTGCAAATGCTCTTTTCTCATGTTTGTGCAGCGAGGTGCATATGTTACCCAGGTCTGGCTATGCTTATAGGTATTCTTACTAATCCTTTGTTTGTTTGCTTTGTTGAATAGTCTATCTGTGTGTAATATTTTTAATACGGTGCTGGCAGTATTAGGTGTGTTTATATCAGAGGCCTGTGGCTTGTAATACCCAGATTTTAAAAATTTTTTACAGTAACTAAAACTATTACTTTTAATTGTTTTTTAAGAAATTACTTACTTTTTAAAATGGGAACTGTAATGGTCAGTTACTCTTTGGGGCAAGGTTTTAGAACAATAGTGAGAATTACTCATTTTTTTAAAAAAATCAGAATGATTCTGAATGCATGGATATTATTATGGAGGATAAGCAATAGTAAAAGCAATAGCAAGTACATTTCTATACCTTTTATTAGTGCACTTAAGCACTCCCTAAGAGGTTCACAATGTAGAAGCTAATTGCTTCCAACAAGCTGGGTGCTCATTTTAGCTACCTACACTAGGAAGCAAGGCTGAGTGGACCCTGGAGTTTCTGGGATCTAACTCACAACCTTATGGCTGTGAATGACTGCAATACCAGCATTAAACCACTGTGCCACCAGGGCTCCTTCTTAAGCACTTAAGTGTTGCCTTTTATTAGTTCTAAATATATGTACAGATCCCTTTCCTGGAAATCCATGGAATACCAGTGCATGGCCTGTGATCAGATATGACTCTCAGTTAGATAGCAAATCAGTGTATGATGTGTGCTAGTTCACACATGCATGTACATCACTTGTTTACAGTCGGACCTTCTTATACATGGATTTTTTATACACGGATTCAAGCATACACGGTTTGAAAATGTTCCAAAAAAGTATAAATTTACCTTGATGTTCCATTTTTTATTAGGGACACCATTTTGCTATATCATTATACTTAATGGGACTTGAGCATACACGGATTTTGTTATACACGGGAGATCTTGGAACCAAACACCAGCGTATAACAAGGATCCACTGTATTCACTGTTTGTTAACTGGAATATGAATATGTGAAGTAGGTGCAATGTCAGTTATAGTGGGCTCTTGGTATGCACTGGGGTTTGGTTCTAAGGACATTCCTTCCCTTGAATACCAAACCACTCTCAGAGTCAAGAAACTCCTTCTAATGATTAATCAAAATCTGCCCTCCTATAACTTAAAACCACTAGACGTGGTCCTACTTTATGGGCTGTCCCCAGCTCTTTGTGGCATCCCTTGGGGTGTTTAAAGAGTGTGAACATGTCACCCCTCAGACTTATCTTTACCAAACTGAACATTCCAAATTCTCCAACCTCTCATCATGTGTTTCATTCTCCATAGCTCTTACAATCCACATTACTTTTCTTTTAACTTGCTCCAATTTATCTATCTCTTTCTTAAAATGTATCACCCAGAAATGATTGCATTATTCCAGATGAGGCCTGACTATGCAGAATGTCTTGAGACTATTACTTCCTTCGACTTGGAAACTATGCTTCCATTAATGCAGGCTAAGATAACATTCACCTTCTTTGCTGCAGCATTACATGGTTGTCTCATATTCAACTTATGATCAACATTAATCCCAAGGCTCCTTTTATATGTAATAGTGTTGAACCAAGCAATCCCTATCTTTTAACTATGCATTTGTTGTTCTTTGTGTGGCCCAAATGTAGAAATTTGCACTTGTTTCTTTTCAATTTCATTATGTAAATTTCAGCCCAGTTTTCTAGTTTATCAAGGTATTTTTAAATTTTGTTCCTGTATTCCAAATTGTTATCTACCCAAACATATTTGTATCATTCACAAATTTAATAAATTTTGTCATTTAAAACATTGATAAAAATATTGAAGAGTCTCAGCCTCAGAACAGAATGCTATGACACTCCACTTGAGACCTCCTTCCAGTTTGAAGCACAGCAACTGATGGACAAATGTTTGAGCAATCATGGGCTGATCTGATTATGATTTCATCTATTTCATATTTAGCCAGTTTGCTAATCAAAGTATTATGGGGGAATTTATCTAATGCTTTGCTGAAATCCAGATAAATAACTTTTTTTCTTTCTCCATTTATTGTTTCCACTGGTCTGCTTTGATAATTCATGTCGATTTCTGTACAACTGAATTTGTCTTTGAGATATAGTGCTACTCTCCCTGCTTTTCTTCTCCATCTTTTTTTGGAACAGATTATATCCTTCATTCTTTATATTCCAATCATGATAATCATCTCACCAAAGTCATGTTACCTTCCTGCACTAGGACCAAGTTAATCTTGTTTGTTTTCCAAACTCTGTGCATTGGTGTATCAACATCTAAAGTGTTGTTTGTTCTCATCTTTTATTTTACTGTGAATTTTACTGTGGCTTTCATTCTCTCCCTCAGCTTCTTTTTCTAGAATTTACATCCTCGTATTTATTGCTTGCTGTTGGACACACTTTTAAGCCTTCAATCCTTCCAAGGATTTAGATTAAAGCCCTCTTGATCAGATTCACCATGCTTCTGCCAAAAACATTATTCCTAGTCCTCATGAGGTTTGGCCCATCTCTAGCCAGTAGTCCTTTGGCTAAGAAATAAAATTAATGGTCGCAGAAGCCAAACCTCTCCCATCAGTACCATTTGTGTAACCAGTAATTCACTTGCAGTGTCTTCCTGTCACTGTGTTCTCCACTATCTTTCACTGGGTGAATTGGGGAGATTGTCACATTTGTTTCTAAATTATTTATTTTCCTGCTCAGGGTTTCATAGTCCAAGATGATCTACTCAAAATTATTCCTTAGAGTGTATTTGTTGTCTACATGAATCAGAAGTCAGGGATATTGTTCTTGATCAGCATTGGCAGCTCGATAGTGACATCCTGGACAGTGCACTTCCAGATTCATGTTGTCTGGCTGGCACACAGTTCCTTCTATACTCCTAAGCAATAAATCCCCTAACACCATCACCTTTCTTTACTTCTTGCTGCAGTTGGTGGTTAGATTGGCTCCTTCCTTCACACTCACCCTTTTTGCTGGTCCTCTGTTTGCTCCTCTCCAGTACTGTTATCCTCAGGAAGATGTATTCTTGATCCCTCATTGTTACAATCTTCTTTGTTTTCATTGGCAGTTTCTTCCTGTTGGTTCGGTAGGGGCAAATCTCCCTCTGTTCAATCCTTATGTTTTTCTGATGCATTGAGGAGTCTCAACACATAGTGCAATATGTTGACCTTATCTTCCAAGAGAGCAAGTGCAGTCAGTGAGGTTTTCTGGTAAGAAAACACACGCTGCACAGACATTGGAACAAACAATGACAGATCCTTCTGCTACCATCCCTGCAGTTATTTTTGCACTCATTCAGACTGTAATAGCTCTTAATGACATGACTGTGTACAACAGAAGGTGTATGCCACTGGCACTCAGAGAATGAGCTCCAAAAATGGATGCAACCATTGTATAAATCTAGTGGTTGCTAGCTCCAGCCACAGCTAGAACTGTGAAGATTATCACATGCGGTAAAAAGCATTAAGGAAGCGTATTGTTACCATCATTCTTGCACAATCAGAGGAAATATTTTCACATGATGTCGTCCTCCCATCATTCTTGTAATGTCCTCGAAGCTCTGTGCTACTAGAATAACCTATTAACTATAAAAGAGCTTGAATGGCTGGGCAATCACGATTCATTTGCGCTATTGCAGAACATATGAAAAGCAATTATGATTCAGTAGCAATATATAGACAATTTTTCAATCCATCCAGGTATTGCTCAAGAGTGCAGTTCGGCAGAAACACTTCCTGTGTCATCCAGGAGTGTTAAGTAAGTGGCAAGGGATTAATCGGTCCCCCCCCCCCAACAATTCCTATCCTAACAAGATGTCTTCCGAGGCTCATGAATTCCATCAACCAAAAGGTTGGTAAACATCTCTCAAGAATGATAAACAAATGCTAAAGGCTGCTGATATGTCAAAATCAATTGTGCTATTTGCCACTCTTGAATAGTTAGGGAAGTGTTACTTCGACCTGTGTATGAAAGTAAGTGTTTCAATAGTTTTTTGTGGGGTTTTTGGTCTATGTGGCCATGTTCTAGAAGATTATCACGATTGTATCATTCTTACTCAGTAATGATACAATAATGCTACAAAACTAGAAGAAGCCCCATGGGGTAATCTTCTGTGGCAGAATGCAGCTTTCTGGGGAATGGGGCAGTTGAGACCAAGTTAAGGATTAAAATAATCATATTTTGAATATGTTGGAATAAGTAGTATTTGCTGTTGGTGGCCTACTCTCATGAATGCTGAATACACAGATGTGAAAGTAGGACATCATATGAAAATGTGCCATTTTACTAATTGCATGTAGATAAAGAGGTTTCAGATAACAAGAGCAACAATAAAAACATTATGAGCAGTGGAAATTTAGATTATGAAAAAAATATTAATAAACTTTGTAAGCTTCAGTAGTGATTCAGTGATGATGTTTTCCACTGGTCTTATTGACAGCAGCTACAGCTCATCTTCTAATTATGATAACATATAATTTTTATTTGGGCAGTGAAAGGAAATGAACTATATGTACCAAGGATTTAAAACTCTTTATACTGGCAAATAATGCCTATTCAATAACTGTTTACTACTTTGCCCAAAATTATGTGTAAAACCTTTCCAGTAATTAGAAATATGATTAGATTACCAGTTAGAATGGTAAGCATCATTTTGCTTCATAAAAATGTGCTAAACAAATATTGGCTGAGAGAGGAAATTAAGTCAGTAATTTGACCTTTTCACTCTGGACTATAAAATTTCAGCTCACACATTTGGAGAGGTGTAATCTAAAGTGAAATGAGAATTGGAATTTGCCCAAAAGATGCACATTAAATAAATTACTTAAATCTGCGATTAGGTTATCATCAATAGAACTATCTGTAGAGAATACACTGTAGGCCCCCACAGGGTTATTCCAGAGATACACTGTTTCCAGCAATGGAACCAAGGGATGGGGGAATGCCCTTCCCTCCTGGAATCTTGTGTACCCTCGAAACATGTGATGTATAAAGGATGGAAAGAATATTACAATTACAGTGGGTCCTCCCCTTATGCGGGGATCCATTCCAGATCCCTCCGCGTAAAGGGAAATCCGTGTGTGCTGAAGCCCCATTAGAACTAATAGGACTATGCCCGTGGCATGGTATATCAGTGCATGTCTGCCATGTTCACGTGCCCCATTAGTTCTTTTAAGGCACGTGAGGGCTTTCAGCATATGTATTTGCTTCTAGATTTTAAAAAGGTAATTCCTGAGAATCAGAAAACCTTATCAGGAAGGATTATGAGGTAGTGAGAATTATGTCGCATTTTCTTCTGGTGTTTGACATCCCAAAGTTGTTCTATATAGTCATTATTTTGCGAAGAAAAACATATTTTCGTGGTTTTTTTCACACGTATATTTGTTTTTTGAAAAGAAAATGGGTTTCCTGCTCAGGAGAGTTTTTCTCCGCATAGATGAGTTTTTTGCAACTCCCCCTCCCCCCCCCCAAAAAAAAAAAGGCTGTGACTTTCTTCTCAGAGTAATTGCTGAACAAGATATTGGAATAGTTGAATCAAGGGAGAATACTGTGAAGGAATATTAATTCTCTCACACAATTGAGGGGACGGCTAATTATTTAGCAATAGCAAGTACATTTCTATACCACTTGTTAGTAAAGTAAGCACTCACTAAGCAGTTTACAATGTGTAAGCTAATTGCCCCAACAAGCTGGGTACTCGTTTTAGTGACCTATGGAACAATACAAGGCTGAGTGGACCTTGGAGCCTCTGGGATTAAACTCACAACCTTATGCCTTGCAGTATAGGAATTTAACCATTGCGTCACCAGGGCTCCCTTATTTATCCTTGCATGTAAAGATAAAAATAGTCAAGGGTTTGTATCTTTACTTCAGAGGACTAATCTGTGATTTAAAATCTGTAATTAAAATCTGTGATGCTCAAACTTGTGATGACAGATGATGTCTTCCCATGATAATTTAAATTATTAGTCACAATTAGCTATGAACAACAGCAGTAGGCAGAGTGCACCCTACATGTGTCCCCAAACCCTTTCTTGACTACCGCAGTACATCCAGATTAATGTCCCAAAATGATTCTAGCTTTTATATTGTAATTTTCAAATCATTACATATATACTGCACAGGTTTATTTAGTGTAGTTTTAGGGTATACCTACTCTCACATAATTTTCTATTTTCAGAATATAGAATGTTATAAAGATTTATAACAGTTAATTTTAAAGAGTGACACTATGAAAATAAAGAACTGAACTGTGTAAAACTTTTCTTTGTCTTCCTGTGTATTCCAGATGAAGTGATGGATGGCTTTTGAGCAAAAGGGGAAAGTTTGTTCACAGGAGATACTATGATTTTCCAGACAAGTGCTGAGAATAGGAAGTGTCCAGACCCAGTAGCAAATCTCTTTGGGAATGAGCCCAAATTGAACTGGTGTCAAAGTCGTTATGGATGGAAAGGCTGGGATTTCTGCAAGAAAGACACATCAGATTTTAAAAAGTGAAAATTATCTGAAGTGTATGCACTACAGCTCTTTCCATTTGATCAAGCTTACCTATACATTCAAATTCAGAGACTTAACTGTGGTAGTCAGGAATATCAGTATGCAAAGGGATATTATAATATCTAAGAAGTTGTATCATAATCTTTCTTCTGAAACAACCAGGAAATATTTTTTTTCTTGTTATAAAATAGTTATAGTTTTAATGGTGGAACTGAAATATATATATGTGTGTGTGTTTAAAAAACTTTGTTGATTTAAAAGTATAACAAACAGACATATAACAAAGAGATCAGAAATATATTGATGTATTGAATAAGGTCTCTAGAGTAGCATTACACAGTAAACAGATGCTATCCCATATCCCTTTAAACACTGTCTTATGCTTAATGCAAAATGTCAGACGATTTAAGGCTGAATCATGGATCAGACAAAACCTTAGACTATAGGGCGAAACAGACCACCCTTTTGTGCTGCCTTCCAGGCAGCTTGTGAATGCGGCATTTGCTCACCACACACCCCCAAATCATCTGGAAACCGCCCTGCCATTTACACACGGGCGGCTTCATGATGCTCCAGTGGCACAGCATTGACATGCTGCACATTGCCAGACTGTCATGAAGTCAGCTTCCCTCCACAGCATGGGTGCAATAGCTGGCTTTTTACTGAATACCCTGAATAAATACATTCTTCATAAACATCCTCAAATCTTTCGATGAACCCAAGATACAATGTTAGCTATGTCAATGACTTTTAATAATCTTTGTGAAGTCGAAGGCTTTCCTGGCTGGCATCCATAATTTTTTTGGGATTTTTTGGGCTATGTGGCCATGTTCTAGAAGAGTTTACTCCTGACTTTTCGCCAGCATCTGAGTCAGCCAGAAAAATCAGCAGTAGCAGAACACATTATAAACCATCCTGGGCATAAAGTGCTGTGAAAACATTGAACTTTTGGACCATGCCAACAACTATCAGGTCAGAATGCACAGGAAAGCCATTGAAATTTGCAAACACCTAGACAGCTTCAACAGGAAAGGAGAAACCCTTAAAGTGAACAAAGTTTGGCTACCAGTCCTGAAAAACAGCAAAATCAGCAACTCGCCAAATGCAAATGAAAAACCACCCAGGGTCAGGGGTTTTCTGGGCAGACAGTGATTACTAAACAGACACTAATCCTCCTTGCATATCCTCCCACCATGAGGCCTTGCCATCAGCTACAGAATAATACAGAGATTAACATGGAAATCACTCCTCTCTACCCAAGGTCACACAGTATGTGTGTGTACACACACACACACACACACACACACACACACACACACCAAACTTTCTACGTGCCAGCATTCACTGAAGATGCCAGCCACAGATGCTGGTGAAACATCAGGAATAAACTCTTCTATAACATAGCCACATACCACGAAAAACCCACAGAAAACTAATAATCTCTGTGTTTGTGTATATGCCTTCAAGTCACCTGTTAACTGATCGAAACCCCATATGTTTCATAGAGTTTTCTTTGACAAGGAGTACTGAGAGGTGGTTTTGCTAGTTCCTTTCTCTGAAATACAGTGGACCCTTCCCATTGCCTGGCTGGGGATCTGTGGTTTTCACCACACATGCATTACCACAGCCCAAATTATTCACCAGTGGCATGTACAAGCTGAGGTATCTATGCACACATCATGAGCATTTAATAATATGTGGTACTACCATCTTCGTTTTTTGCCATCCATGGTGGGCCTATAATGGAATGGTTGCAAATGGGAAGGATCTACTATATAGTCTTTACAGTACTGAAACGTTTACTAACAGAGAGTTGCCTTAATTCCATTACACACCCTCTACTTCTGTGCCTTTCTCAGATCAACAATAAAAGTTTTTCCTGTTTTATATACCTTTATTTGCTTAAATGCTGGTAAAAAGTATTAATCCTTTTTTTTTTTTTTTGCTTAATCGTCTAGACCCTCTTTCCCTTCCCTGTCACTGTTAATTATTAATTATTTTTTTGAGGGGAACCATACAGTCCAAACCATTGATACAAGGATTAATTATCCATTGAATAAAACTAGCCAGTGGCAATTCCTTTATATCATTCATTTTGTTCTCATACACCTTTTGTTATATTTATGAGTAAGAAGAGAAATAATTTTGAATACTTTCTTGCATCTGGATGAGATTGCTGAAGTTTTTAATATTTTTTTCAACATTTTCCCCATTTTGCACAAAATTTAGTTGCACAAAAAATATTGAAATGTTGCGAATGACTGGACAAAGATAGCTTATAAACATAAATGAAAAATGGAAGCAGTAGTGGCTATAGTGCAAGCAGAGAATGAATGATGGAAAAAGCAGGCAATGATGATATGGAGGCTTTAACCCTCCCTTTACACACTGAAAATATTCATGGGGAAATTTGTAAAGCCCTTGTCTTAATCCTTGATACTGTTTTGACTTTTTCTAAAGCAACTACAAGATCCAACTTGCTTGTAGTAATGAGGGATTGAACAAGGTGGTCATGCCTCCAACGTGGTCCGAAGCTGGCACTTTTGGCCCACGTGTTTTGGGCCAGAGACACCAACAGGAAGTACAGTGGGTCCTCCACATTCTCTGGAGTTAGGAGCACAGGACCTTCATGAAAGTGGAAAAACCACAAATAACAAAAAACACTATTTTTTTAACCTCAAATAACACCTCTCTAGGAAACTCTAGTTCCTCCAGCACAACTCTGTGGTCAACATCTGCTAGAAGTTGACCATAGAATTGAGCTGGAGGGCCTACAAATACCTAGAGAAGTGCACTCTCTAGGAATCTCTAGGTCCTTGAGCAGGACTTTTGGCTGATGATGACCATAGAGTTGTATTGGAGTAACTAGAGATTTCTAGAGAAAATATATTAATCTGTGAATAATCAAATCTGCAAAAACCAAAGCCAAATATACAGAGAGCTGACTGTGTGAGAGTATCCCTCCTTTCATTGTATATCAGATGGCATCTCGATATTCAATATATACGTAGTATGTATTTGATAGGTCTTTGCTCACTTTCTTAAATTCCTTAGCTTTTTTAAATAACAGCTGCTACTTTTTTTTTCTAGACTCCTTTTCAAGTCACCAGTAAATGTGCTGAATACAAATACAAGATGTAGGCTTGCTCTATCCTTATCACATACACTTACATATTTCTTTTGTATTTTATTTGTTTATTTAGTTTCATTATTTGTGGCGGGGGGGACACGAGGTCTTCTGTCAATATTGCTATGGTAAAAAGGCCTCTACATTCAGACCACTGAGGATAGAAATAGATGTTATATATCTGAAAACAGCAGTCCTTTTCTTAGCTCTTTGTTGTCTGCTGTTTGATATCATGACATTTCTCCTCTAACTCTGCTTTGTACTGTTGATTGATTGAAGAATGAAAAATGTGATGCTATTTTTTTAGTAACATGAGGGGGACACATGGAAGTGTGACACAAGGTTGCATCTGTTGTCAGAAATTCTGCATTCTTTAAATCCTGAAGGTACAACTTACACTGCAAAATCTAAAGTTACAGAACCACAAAAGCAAGATAGAAGTTTTGTAGTTTGAAGGAAGTGCTGCATAACATTTATTCTTGGCAGCTTTTATTCATTATTTTAAAAAGTGATTTTTCTGGATAGATAAATAGATACATTGGCATATTTTGGAACATCATAACTGCACAAAAGGTAAGGAATGGGTGCAGCTGGTGCACAAGCTTTAACTGTGCAAAAGCACTCCTGGTCACTGCAGAGACCTGGGCCTCCAGGTTCAAAGCTGAGTCCAGGAGAACCTCCGAATTGTGAATCTGTGTCTTCAGAGGGAGTGTAAGCTTGTTTTCTGCTGCTCCAGAGACTAGGAACTGGAACAATGGATGCAAACTCCAGGAAAAGAGATTCCACCTCAACATTAGGAGGAACTTCCTGACAGTAAGGGCTGTTCGGCAGTGGAACACACTCCCTTGGAGAGTGGTGGAATCTCCCTCCTTGGAGGTTTTTAAACAGAGGCCGGATGGCCATCTGTTGGGTATGCTTTGATTGAGATTTTCTGCATGGCAGGGGGTTGGACTGGATGGCCCTTGTAGTCTCTTCCAACTCTGTTATTCTATGATTCTTTGATCTAACACAAGCTGGATCCCAATTACCTGATCTGACTTCCAACTGACCAGGAGCACCTCTGTCTTGTCTGTATTAAGTATCACCTTGTTTGCCCTCATCCAGTCCATTACTGATGACTGACACTGGTTTGGGACCAGGACAGCCTCCTTGGATTGAGGTGGAAAGGAGAAACAGAATTGAGTTCATCTGCATGTGGATGGTACTGCACACCAAAACTCTGGACAACCTCTCCCAGCAGTTTCATATATATGTTAAATAGCACAAAGGTCAATACAGAACCTTGAGGAACCCCACAGGCCAATGATCAGGGGGTCAAGCAGGAGTCCCACAGCACCACCTTCTGGGTTTGCCCCTCCAGAAAGGAATGGAGCCACTATAAAAGAGTACCTCCAAGTCCCATCCCAGAGGGGGGCCCAGAAGGATGCCATATTTGATGGTATCAAAAGCTGATGGGAGGTCCAGCAGAACCAACAGGGACACACTCCCCCTGTCCAATTCCCTGCATAGGTCATCCACCAAGGCGACCAAGGTCTGAAACCAGATTGAAATGGATCTAGATAATCCATTTCATCCAGAAATCCCTGGAGCTGGGAAGCCACCACATGTTTCAGTACCTTGCCCCTAAATGGTAGGCTGGATACTGGTCAATAATTATCCATTATAGTGGGGTTCAGGGATGGCTTTTTTAACAGTGGTCTCACAACTGCCTCTTTTGGGCACATTGGGTCTTTGCCTTGTTGTAGGGAGGCACTGACTACCTCCTTTATCCACTCAGCCAGTCCCCCTCTGGCCTTTTTGATAAGCCAAGATGGACAAGGGTCTAAGACACATGTAGTGGCTTTCACTTCTCCCAGGATCCTGTCCACATCTACAGGCTGCACAAGTTGAAAGTATCCATTAACACTGGACAGGCAAGATTACATCCAGTGGCATTGTATCAACTACAGCATCCAAGTCAGAACAGATCTGAGTGACTTTATCTGCAAAGTGCTATGCAAATTCTTCACAGTGTGCCACCGAGTGGTCATTTTCTACTTGAGGGTGAGTGTGTAAAAGATCCCTGACCATTCAGAATAGTTCTGCAGGATGGCTCCATGCAGATGCAATGCTGGCAGCAAAAATAATTTCTTTGCTGCCCACGTTGCCACAGAGTAGGCCTTCAAATAGGCTCTAGCACATGTTTGGTCAGATTCACTTCAGGTCCTCTGGCAAAATCGCTCTAGTCTCCATCTCACTCACTCACTTCATCATCATCAACTCCCTGGAGAACCAGGGGGCTGGTTTGGCCCCACTGTAAGATTGTGATTGTGTCTATCGCCCTGGTATTTCCTCATTCTAAAGGTTGGCCAGAGCTTCAACAGAATAACCTGCTGGGGTGACAGGAGTTCCTAAAGAGCTCTCAGGAATCCATTTGGATCCATCAGCCTGCTGAGGTGGACCATCATAATCAGTCCCCCACCCCTGCAGAGGTTCTAAGTCCCAGTGAGTCTAAACCTGACCAGATAATGATTTCTTCATGATAACGGAACTGTGGAAAGTTCCTCCACACCAAGATCATCATAATCCCACCCAACAGAGAAAACAAGGTCCAGAGTGTCCCCAGCAGCATGAGTAGGGCCAGTTACCACTTGGGACAGACCTATGGTTGTCATGGAGGCCATGAAGTATTGAGCCACTCCTGAAAGGGCAGTCTCAGCATGGATATTGAAGTCCCCAACCCCAATCCCAAGATGATCCTAGCTCAGGAAGGGAGACTGTTGTGCAGTGGGGTGGGTGCTAGACTAATAGAATCCCTATTCTGTTCCAGCTATCCATCTTTAAATAAACACATTTTTGTTTCCTAGACAGAGTTTTGTATTGGGTCAACCTTTTTGATATCTTAGTCTAGAAGTATGACTGACCTGCCTGTGTTTATAAATCATCATGCTCTTGTTAATATTCCATTACATAACAGTTAGCATTTATTTAACAGATGTTTGCAGAGTACTGATTCACCTAGCAACTATTTGCATTTCCCACTGGAATAAATATTATATGTGTTGTAAGATATGCTTCAGTAAATTTTTGCTGTTACAAGTCCATTAGGGCAACAGTACAATGCTGATTGGTGTGAAGATTGAAACATACATTTTAATGAACATTTATAACCAAGTGTGTTGTTTTCCACATCTCTGTGGCAAAAGATTCCAATTTCAGTGTTGAAGTATTCCAGCTTGCATGTTGTAAAACGGGACTGTTTAGTGTCATTCGGATGAGCAGGAGTCTATAGATAAGAGGCAATACAAGTAGGAAATAACTTTGAAAGAAGATTGTGAGGCAAAAAGTAGTAGCAGCATTGGGCTTCAGGCAGCTGAACACAGAGATAGCAGAGTTAAGAGTCCCAACAATATTGGTATCTGAGTTAAAAGAAATCCTGGGGCAGAATAAGAAACTGGTCAGACTGAAAAACTGAAAGATCAGATGCTGAATAGAAACAGGCTGTGACACCAATTAGGATATAATAGACACATAAACAAGCAGGGAAGTTGGTAGATTAGAAAATCAGTTGGCAAGAACAGAAACAGGATAACTAGTTGACAAGAAATAATATCTGGGAAGCAGTTGATTACAAACTTAAGTGTTTCTCTGAAGATGCCAGCCTTAGATGCTGGCAAACTGTAAGGAATAAACTGTTCCAGATCACAGCCAAAAAACTAACAAAAAACCTGATGTAATGCTTGTTATCCCCCCCCTCTCTCTATATATATGTGTGTGTGTGTGTATACACACACACACACACACACACACACACACACACACACACTCTAGGGCATGTGGGACAAATAGGTAGAGGATTTAGGTAAGAAGTCATGGGAGAGCAATATTATCTGTCATGCTTCTACTCTTAAGTGGATAGGCAGGGGGCTGTACCCCCTCCCATTCCTTTTGACATAAAATTTATTTATTTTGCATTACTACTACTACTACTACTACTACTGTTGTTACTTATGCCAAATATCCCTGACTCCTCTTGGGGCAATTTTGTCATGTTTGTCATTGTGCCCAAACTGAGATAATGATGAAGAGACAGAATTTACTAGACCGGTGGTCCCCAAACTCTTTGAGGCTACCGCCCCCTTTTCTCCTGGGTGAAAACCCTAACACCCCCCCCCCAATGCATAGGGGAAGACACGGAGGGGGGCATTCCTTTCTATGTGCTATAGATGGCAGGGGAAGGTGCCCACCACCTGCTTCCTGCAGAGTCATGCCCCTAACCCCCATGAAAGTGGAGGGACTACTGTAAGAGGAAAGAGCTACTATGGAGCTGAAGACCTCCCCCGTTTTTTCCTTTTCTGTTTTACAAACACACACATATAAACATTTCTATGTAAGGGGGTGAGCTGGAGGAAGGAAGGACCATCTTTTTAAATTGTAAACTGCTTAGAGAGCTGCTTAGAGAGTGCATAGCACTAAAGAGTGGTATAGAAATGTAACTGCTATTATCATTATTATCATTATTGACTTAATACCCTACCTCTGCTCCCTGTGCTCCCTAGAGGTTTTGTTGTTGTTGTGTACCTTCAAGTTGTTTTCAGCTTATGGCAAGCTTAAGGTGAACCTATCTTAGGGTTTTCTTGAGAAGATTTGTTCAGAGGTTTGCCATTGCCTTCCCCTGAAGCTGAGAGCATGTGATTTGCCCATGATCATCCAGTGGTTTTAATGGCCAAGGAGAGAATCAAACCCTGGTTTCCAGAGTCATAGTCTATCCCTCAAATCTCTATGACATACTGGCTCTCTGCTCCCTAGAGGGTACACAAGGCATTTTGAATGTGTATGGGGTATGACTTTGACTTTTGCAGCTTTAATTATTTGTGGGTTTGATTAATATGTTCTCTCTAGGAATCTCTAGGTTCTCCGGTGCAACCCTGTCAGAAGTTGGCCATCGTGTTGTGCGGGAGAACCTAGATCAGTGATGCCCAAACTCTGGCCATCCAGAAGTTTTTGACTTTGGCGTTTAGAATCCCAGATTATTGGCCAAGATGATTGGGGCTTCTGGAAGCTGAAGTCCAAAACCCCTGGAGGACCAGAGTCTGGGAATCACTGGCTTAGATGTTCCTAGAGAAAACACTTCTCTAGTTGCACTGAAGAACCTGGAGATTTCTAGAGAGGTGTTCTCTTAGGTAAAAAGAAAAGTGTTGTTTTATTTGCAGTTTTTACACATTTCACAGGAGTCCTTCACTCCTAACGACTCTCTATCTCTCTGTGTGTGTATGTGTGTGTATTCCCCCAAATGTGTGTATGGAACTTTGGGGGCTGCATAAGTGAAAATTCATTTATTTTTCTGTTTTATTAACTGAGGTGACCACTAAACATCCTGAAGTGAGTGAAATTAATCTGTTGAATGCTTTTTAAACCAGACTACTACCTCCTCCTCCCTGCTCCTCTTCTTCCTCCTGCTTACTTGTTTCCCATTTTTCTCCCAAAATCTGGACTCAGTGGCTGACAGTGTAAAATAACAATGCAGTTAAAAACATACCAAAAAAAATTGAACACAAAAACAGAATTAAATTATTCATAGTATTAAAATAATCCAAACCTCCAGTTAAAAGAATAAAATGCAATGAAAAAGATTAAAAAAAAACAATTGAAAGTGGTTCAATTTAAAACAATACAGCACTCTCAAAGCCCATTCTTTTTTTAAAAAAAAACTTTAAAAAGAAGTCTGTTGAAATAAAAGGTTTTGCTTATTGACAGAAGGATAGTGGTGATGGGGGTATACAGACCTCCTTGGGAAGCACCAAAGTCTAGCAGCCACCAGGAAGACCCTCTCTCCTTTCCCCACCAATCGTGCTTGTAGTGATGGTTGGACTGAGAGAAGGGCCTACTGTGATGATCTCAGGTCTCAGGTAGGTTTGTCTAGGGAGATGAAGTCTGTCAGATAGCCTAGATTTGAGCCATATAGAAAGGTATAAAAGTCGCATAACTGTTGGTATGACTAGCTAACTTGGTGCACAAGTGCAGTAATATCCATCTTAAACTGGTTAAATTGATCCGTCCAGTTGCATCTATATGTGCATGTTCATAATACCGTGGCAGTACCTAAATATTTACCAGACAAGATCCCTTTGGGAAGCAAGAAGATGATGCCCATCTAGGCGAAATTTCCCCCCCTCCAGTTTCCTGTGTGATTTGAAAGCTAAGTAACTTACAGGAATAGCTAACTTTTTTGTTCTATTATTAATTTGGAGAAGAGGGGAGTATAGAATAAATCTACCATCAGTTTCTATGGAAACTGATATAAGAAGTGTTGGGCATGGAATGTACTCTTTAGGGTTAAAAAGCAAAAGCAAACAAAAGTAAGTATCTAGGCTTAGTTTGTGAAAAGTTCAAATTCAGTACTTCAGCTGCAGGCCATAAAATTCAGTATTACAAAGAAACATTGATGTTTATTGTTGCCGCTGCTTACCTTGTGGTTCATGTTTTGAAATATTATGCTAATATTCTCAGGCATGTCTCAAAAATAGATGGTTGCATCTGGGAATGTCTACTCTTGTAGGATATTACATATATGCATATAATGTGTATAACTCTACATTGCTAAATGGATGCATTTCTCCATAGTACAGCTTTGTACTGAAAATTGTGTAAAGCCAGGAAAAATAATAATGTATTGGCAGTAAATTGTGGAAGCAGTAAAATTTAGGGTGAGTTTGGTTCATTTGTCATAGTTTTACTTTGACCTTTCCTTGAAACCAGAAAACCAACCAACCAACCAACCAACCAACCAAACAAACAAACAAACAGAAAACAACAGTGCTCTCTATAGTAGAAATAGCCATATATCCCACATTTATTTATTTATTTACGGTATTTATACTCTGCCCTACAGCCCTAAAGGCTCTCAGAGCAGCTTACAATTGTTATTATTTTTAATTACATGGTTCCCTAACCTCAGGCTTACAACCACATCTGCTCTGTAGAAATAATGCAGTTTGACATAACTTTAACTGCCATGGATCAGTGCTATGGAATTCTAGGATCTGTACTGCATCATGGCACTAGTGATCTCTCACAGAGAAAGATAAATGTCTCACAAAACTACAACTCCCAGAAATCCATAGCATTGAGCTATGACAGTTAAAGTGGTGTCAAAGTACACTATTTCTGCTGTGCAGATGGAGCCTTTCTCCTAATAGGCTGGTACAGCACATAATACAGCACCCATCCTTCCCCATTTTCTTTCTTGTTTGTGAAGATGGCAAACCTATTCTCAACACACTACAGGGAAATATGAAATTTTCATGAAAATGTGCGCTTTCACCAATTCTAAGAATGTTAGCAGTGCTCTCTCTCCACATTTCAAATGTTGTTATTGTTGTTTTGTTGTTATTACTATTTCTTTCTTTATATCCCACCTTTTCTCCAGTACTGAGACTCAAGATGGCCTACATATTAAAAAGACTACAGTGAAAAAGATACAAAAAGTCAATGGAATAGTAGTGCTATAACCTGCAAAAGACAAAATGTGTGCAGCTTTAATAAAATAAAATAATTACAGTGGAATAAATATGTCAAGCTGATTGGCAAACCTCTCCCTATTCTTGGAGTATGATCTTTGCAATGAATTGTACAAGCAAAGATATATTTTGCTGATTCAATGAATGAAGTGGTGGTGATTCCTCTTTCTGGGCACCACTATGCATTTCCATTTGGAATCTTGTCCTGGAACCCTGTGGGAGTTGGTGCTTTCCAAAATTTCATGATGCCATTAAGGTATTTGTTCTTTCTGCCAAATCTTGCATTATATTGTGACGGCCAAAAAGATAGCTGCATTGGCTGATTTAGCTCTGAATTTTTAGCAGGCAGAAAACAGCTTTCCTCTTTCAAGAGCTTGCTTCACGCCTCACCACTAACTGAGAAGATAACAGATACTTAGGCATTTATCATTCATCCTATTCAGCATTCCATTTGAAAGCTTTCTCAGTTCCACATTAGTAGAGAAAGCCTTAACAAATAATTCTGCTTGCAGGACCCCTCACTGTGTTTGAGACAGATGCTTAATTTCCACCCTTAAATCATCCACTGTGAAAATCATCTGCAGTTATCACAGAGTTTAAGCTGCTGAAAAAAGCTATTTAGATTGTGAGTCCTGGCAGTGTGGAAGTTAGGGAAAACAGGTGGAGTATTTATTGTTGCCCCCCTCCCTCCAAAAGCTATTCTTTGTTCAACAGATCTTCAGTGTAACACCCATGCTTCATGATTGATATTTTGATGACTGCAGATGTTTAAAGGATATTTTTTCCCAAAGCGGAATTTCAAAGCTTCATGAATGTTAACATGTTCAAAAGTATTTGTAGAGGTGAACCCCTTGTATGATGGTTTTAATTTTTGAGACTGCATGCTAAATGCTGCTTCATCCTATCCTCCCACCTGAAAGTAGGCATATGTCTCTGCTTTATTCTGTATTTGGATCAATTATTCCAAATTAAACTGAAATTAAACTTTCTGCCATTCATATGTTCAATGGTCACAGCTATTCCTATCATGAAGATGATTACGTTATATCTTCCTGCTATATATGTATGCTATAGGTAATGTAGTGCCTGCCTGCCATATATATGTTAAAGATAAAGAACCTCAGAGAGAGAGAGAGAGAGAGAGAGAGAGAGAGAGATAGATAGGTAGCAGCAACCTTCATTCAACACAAACATGTTTGAATATACAGACATTTAAAACTAGGGTGGTGTTTTTTTTATGTCTCCTTTCTTCACACTTCTTTAACCTATCCTAAAAGTGAAGTAGGGACAGAATATGTACCTTTACTTTACTGAAGGGATAGATATTCGTGGTAATATTGGAGATATCCAAGTAATATTGGAGATGCCCAAACTATGACCTACTTGAGTTGGTGTGGAATATTTGAAGAGGGAAAAAGAAAAGAAAACCTTCTGCTAAATTAAACTTTAAAGGGGACGTAAGCAAAATTATAATAGCTATGACTATGCAGTGGCCGCTAGTTATTATAGCTATATATTATTGCCAGTGTTGGATGCAGTATGAGAACTAGGAGTGGGCAGATGCAACTGCGTTCATGTCCTGCTGGTAGGCTTCCCATAGGCATCTGTTTTGCCATTGTGGGAACCATATACTGTCCTACATATGGCTTTGTTGTGATCCACAGTGACCTTTGTAGTTACTTATTCAATAGACCATCACATTTATTTTCATTTTACCCACTGATTACATTTAAAGGGTCCTTTCATATGTGATTATTCAAAAGGTAAATTATACATTGAATGCACAGTTTAAAAATATTTATTTATTTCAAATGGGCTACAAAGTCCTGAACTGCAAAGAACAATGGTACTAGGGGCAAAAAGAATGTATTGTCCCTCCCCCAAGAAGAAGTCTGCCACCTCAATGTTTTTTTCCCCATCCCCAAATATCTAGCATTGCAGTAACTTAAAACTTCAATTGAGCATTTAGAAATACAGTTTAGGCACCCAAAGAAAAGGAACAGGCAAAGTGACTGAGAACACAGCAGCAGCAACAACAACAAAAGAGGAGATACAGTACTAGGTGTGAACAATTTGTAATGGTAGAAATTTGGCGACAGAAAAAAAAAGTCACTTGGGAGTCAGAATTTTTTTTTTTTAATTAGGGGACAATTTACCTCCTTTTGTCCATCTTCTCCATATTTGCACCCCTGATCTTTAAGGAACCTGGTTTTCTCAGTTTTGAAGAAGCAGGCAAACATACACAAATACACACACATGCAAAACAGCAGAAGCCATCAACATTAGTTAAACAAAGACAGTTACAGTCGACCCTTCTTATATTTGGATTTTTTATACACTAATTCAAGAATCCACGTTTTGAAAATGTTCAAAAAAGTATAAATTTCAAATATCAAATCTTGCTTTTCCAGTTTTTATAAGGGACACCATTTTGCTATTTTGTTATATTTAATCGGACTTGAGCATCCACAGATTTTGTTATCCATGGGGGATCTTGGAACCAAAACCCAGCGTATAACAAGGGTCCACTGTACTTTGTTCCTTCTAATCCTTTCTAGTGCCAAACATACATGAAACACTCATTTTCCATAAAAAGATCCAAGAAAAGCCAAGATTGTGAATTGCAATAATATGGAATATCATACATAATATAATATTAAGGTCTACCTGCTAGATATTTTTTAAAATATATATATAAGGGGTGTAAATGTAGGAGCACTTTATATTAAATATTTTATTAATCATTCTAAAAGAAAATAGTCCATCATCCATTTTTATGCACTCCTTTAGCTGACACATAGCCAGTTAAGACCCATAAAATATTCCTAACCACTTCACATGTGTTGTTGAGCTATTCAGATTTCTGACCTGAAGCAGACCTTAGTTTGAATACAGACATACCATTTAAAACAAACAAACACCACCCTCCATGACTTATCCAGTCCATCCAAGTTTTTTCTTGGCTTATAGAGCTCAGTGCATTGCATCAGTCACTTAACTTCCTTTTTGAGGTGGAATCCACTCTTTGAAGTTTGTGACTCTAATAAAAATCAATTTGGCCTCCTTCTGACCTCACTATGGGGAATGAATTAATGAACAGATTTTACAATCTTTTTGGTTCTTAATTTTTGTTACCCATTTCAAGGAAACTTAATGTCAAATGCTGCATTTTTGAAACTGCTCAGTACTAAAGAAAATTCAAATGGGTATGAAAAGGCTGCTCAGGATCTTTCTTCTGCTAGCCAAATTGGTTGGTCTTCCCATCTCACATACATTGTATGATTTAATAAGGGGAAAAGTGCAACACTATGTGTTTAGAGTGTAAGGTAGTTGTTAGAACACAGATACATTTCATGATGGATGGATGCAGACCTCTTCAAATGCATGTATCCACTATGCAAAAATGGGAATGAGCTGCATAGCTCAGTCATAGCCAAAAAATATTGTAAGCACTAAAATTTATAGCTGGCTGTACATGTACATAAAGTATTAACTTCTGTTTTTCAATCTGTTTTTAAATATTATCTCTAAATATACACTTTTCTCCCTTGAGGTGCTGGTCAAAAAAGGGAAATGATGTTAAGAAAAGAAAAGCAAAACCACTGATATATTCAGTGAATATGCTTACTCCTTTCTAGCCATCTTAAAAATGCTGAATCATAACCCTTTACAGATATCCATTTGGAGCATATTATTTAGCCATTTTCAGGGAGAAAAATCTGCTTCATTTTTTCATGTTTTTTCTCCTTTTCATTTTACAGTTTGACTATCTCATCTTTCTTTTGTAATGTTCCTTTTTGGAAAACTTTATCTACTGACCTTTTGACTGGTGTAGCTGTAATGGTAAAAACATCAGTACTTTGGAAAGGACTGGGGGATGTTTCCATATTTTATTTAAAAAAAAAATTACATTTTATGACAGACTATCACGATAAAAAATTGAGCAATATTTTATTACACTTTTCTTCAGATGCAACATCATTTGAGTCCTAGGTTGTTTTTGTCATCTTTGACATGTATATGGGATACAGGGGAAACATATTTGTGAATGAACACTGTGTTATAGATATTTCTGATGCCAGGTTAAACAAAGATCCAATGGAGTATTTTAGTTTCCAATCCAACATATCTGGGATTACCTCCTGTACCTTCCCCTCCCACTTCAACAATTATCCTAGACACCAGAAACCTACTCTGAAAGTTCTAGTGGCCTTCCTACAGTAGTCTTTGGGCCACACTGGGAGCTGCCTGAGGAAAAGATATACAGTAACTGAATCTGGGGACAAAAGTGGGATTCAGTGGAAATGTACCATTGAATTCTGGCCTCAGATTCTTTTTAGATATACACATACAAGAGAATTTAAAGCATATATCAACTGGAGTGAGATCTTCAGCTTGCACATTATGTCTAAAAGTCCTGGTCCATGAACCACACAAATAATTTGTTTCAACACCCCCTGCAGCACTCTATGTTGTTATGTAGACATTGGTAAAGAGAGCATAACACTGATAGTGGCATGGCTGTGCTGTATGCCCTAGTCCATGGCCACAGGGATCTCTGACAAATACCTGTTATATTTAGCAACAATTGATAGCCTTACCATGTAGGAATTTGTCCAATCCTATTTTGGAGCCATCCAAGTGGGTGGCCAGCACTCCATTTTGCAATATTCAATTGCACTGACAGTGCACATTGTGAATAGGTACTTCTTATCTCTTTCAGAAATCGTCTACTACCTTCAATATGATTACAGATGGCTCTCAACTTTCATGGCCGTTAGAGGCACAGGTAGAGATGCCATATCCCAGTGGGTGCTGGGAAAATCCCGCTTTTGTGGGCCCCTCCCGGTTCCGGTCCGGTTTGGCCCCCAGCCATGCATTGGTCCTGGTTCGGGGCCCGCTCCTGCAGCCATTGCTGCTGCCGCTAATGTGGCTGGCCGCGGTGCTAACCCACCTCCTCCTGCTCTTCCTGGAGTGGTGGGACCATGGGCAGCGCCAACCCACCTCCTCCTCCAGCTCCGCCTTCCTCCTCCTCCTCGGCGGCAGCAGCGACACCACCGTCATGCCTTCCGTGCCAGGGCCAGAGTTTTCCTGCCCGTGCGCACAGGGGGCTCTAAAGCAGGAGCTCTTCCCCTGCTTTGGCCAGCCGGCCAAAGGGGACAGGCTCCTCGGCGTGTGCCGCCCGGGCCTCAGAAGGGGCCAGCGGCAGCGCGCGTGCCTGCCCCACTTCCCTCCGTGTGCACGTGCCAGCCTGAGGAGAAGGAGGAGGAGGAGCAGAAGGAGGGGGGCAGGAGGAGGAGGAGGAGGAGGAAGGAGCCATAGGAAGGAGCTGGAGGAAGGGTACCTTGAAGGGCAGAATTAGGGCAGAGGAGGAAGAGGAGGAGCAGGAGGAAAGCTGAGTAAGTTGCCATTAGGTCTGCCTTGTTTTTTTTGGGTTTTTAAATTATTTTTTAAAAATATAAAATACTTATTTTATTTTATTTTATTAATTTTTATTATTTCTTGTTTTTATTTTATTAATTTTTATTATTGCTTTTTATTTTTTTTTCATTATTTTATTATTAAATATATAGACCCCGTCTTGTTTTTTATTTATTTTTTAATTATTTTTATTATTAAATATATATACCCCTGATTTTTATTTTTTTTTGTCTGGGAATAATGCCAAAATGTCCTCCATTTTGATCATGCCTTAGAAACATGCATTTAGATTAACATTTTTTTAAAAATCATCAATTTTTTTCACGTGTCCTCCATTTTTATAAAAACGTGTCCTACATTTGAAAATGTTGTCCTACATTTGTCCTACATTTGTCCCGGTTTGGAGGTCCTGGCTTATGGCAACCCTAGGCACAGGGCCCCTATGAAAGTGGAAAAACTATGAATATTTCTAGGCCTCCCAACCATATTTAATACACACACAAAATACCAATACTGGTAGGGTGGCTGGGCCTGGGTGCATGTGCCTTCTGCCACTCACTCACTCACTCAGTCATGGGGAGGGGAGATAGGGAGGATGAGGGCAGTAAGAAAAAAGCCCCCCCTTCTGCCGACTCATCCGAATGAATGAGTGAGGGAATACATGCACCCTCCCTCCTTGTGTTCTTCCACATCTCCTTCATTCTTCTTGCATGCCCAGATATCCTGCCAATTTAATTTCCTCCCAGCAACACCCATGTTATCAAAGTGTCATAGGACATCAGCAGAGGTGGTGGCAAACATAGTAATCTGTAAATAATCAAAACCCATGAAAGTTTAACCTGTGAATGAGGAGGGACAACTGTATAAACTGGCTATATTTGATGTGTATCTTTTACAAAGGTTATCTCTTTAGTTAAAAAAAAATCTTCTCCATCAGACAAAAGGCAGCCACCATGCTGATTAAATGATGTCTGAATTGTCAGAGAATAGAAGAAAGAAAGATGTATTTATACCTCCCCTAAAGCCATTTCCCACAGCAGTCAGGTGCTAAGTGCTACCATCCTGTTTATATACCACCTTAGCTGAACTTTATGGTCCTGTCTGCTTGGATGCTTCTCTCCCATCTGAAATCTTAGTCCATGTTGAAAACACCATACAGTAACATTTATGTAGGTTTTTAACATAATCTGGTTTCTGTGTTTGTTTGTTTGTTTGTGGAATCTCTGCTTGTCCCCATAAACAATGTAAGTATGGACACTCTTTGTTGAATAAGGGCTGAACCTGTTTAAAAGTACTAGTCATGCAAGGCTAGTTGCCCAATGCTGTTTAATTTTCTGCAGCTTCCTTTATCTTTTTTTAATACAAACCTTGAATCAGAAACCTGGAGTAGATTAAGAGCTTTTAGTTGGATGATCTCAATCCAAGTTAATGTTCAGCCTAATAGCACTGCTAATTATCAACTATGTAGATACATGATGTAGATTGCACTTGGATCTTCCTCTTCCCTCCAACAACTCCACATTTATACCTTCCCCTCATATTTATAATAGTTCACATTATAGTGATAATTATGGTTCAGGGCACCTCCCAAACAGTTCTAGTCTAGAAGTGTATATCTGCTCAGTTCTCTTTCCCAATATACCTCTGAAATCCTTACTGTAAATGGGAATTCACATGTTTTTGCTGTAGTATGCTGCATGCTGGAGTCACCCATAAATACCTTTTTTAATGTTCACATGATAGTGAATCAGATGATGATGTTTATTTGCAGCCTTTCTCCTAATATAGGGACTCAAGGAGACTAACAGAGATTTAATACAGTACAAGTTAAAAACAATATAAACCTTACGAGTAACCTTAAGAGGAAGCAATATTAGAGGTTGATTCTTAAGGCAAACCCTTTATAATGGATTCATAGAATCATAGAAGCATAAAAGATTATCACACCAGGCAAAAGCGCTGGTAAACCATCTCTCAAACGTTGAGGACAAGTAAACCGGTGCTCAGAAGGGAGGGTGCTCTGGGTTACTCATGATAAAAATGGTACATGATAGCAAGTTGCGTGGTAGCATGTTGATCGGCCCCCTGCAAGTCCGGCACACGTGGCCACGGAGAGGGCTCGGTGTGCCAGCTCTGGCATGCATGCCATGGGTTTGCCATGGCTGCTTTATACATACAGTAAGGTCTCCATTCCAGACTGCTCATTTCTACATCAAAGAGGGGAGCAAGAACACTGTTTCCACCTCACATGTTTACCTACACTGGCTAGAACAGTTGTAAAGGGTTGAAGACATACTATTACTAAAGAAAAATAAACATTACTGAGAGTGAAGGCCATGATCTCTCTCTCTCTCTCTCTCTCTGTTCTGGAAACCAATGGGATTGCTAGTTGTTCTCACTGTAAAATAAGAACACTTCTACTGATTTTCATCATAGTTCACAAAAAACCATTGCTGGGAAAAGTGGGTGCAGTATGTACCTCTGTCAAATACATTTGTGAAAAGTTACTCTCCTCATTTAGCTCAGCTCCAGTTAAAGCTCAGTCTCCAGTGCCTGAGGTACTTGGTAAAATCTAAGGACAATGCTTGATTTGCTCTGTATATAACCCGGCCTGCTTCATTATACAGTCTTCAGAAGTGAGCATAATCTAGACTGGCAGGTGGATGAAACTAGTCCCTGAAAGGGCACAACATATTAGATGTAACATATGCATGAAAACAACAGATTCCTCGGGATCCCCTTTTCTATAAATGGATACCTTGAGATGAGGAGGAAGAAAGAAAAATGAGGAGTAGCATAATTGCAAGTGAGAGATATTTGGATAACAGTTTTTCCTTTCTGTGTATTTTTCATGACTCTCATGAGAAGAATTGCCTTAGGTAGTGAGACCTCTTTCTTTCACTGAGAATCAGAAGAACATCTGAGATAGTACATGGCAATCCCATGGTGTACATGGAAAACCATTTCTTTATTATTTCCGTAATACACAACCCTATGTATAAAGCAGTATACTTCATCTGAGCATTGGATTACCAGAACATTTTGGATTCCTGCTACGCGGGGTGTGTGTGTGTGTTAACTAATATAATTGCATACCATATGTGTACATTTATTAAAATATAAAATGCAGTTTAGATTTCTCTTTCAATCAAGTTGCCCATTATTTTGTACAAAGAATCATGTCAGTAAAGCTTAATTAATCAAAATATACAGTGACACTTCCACTACTTTCAACACTGTTTTAGTTTAATTAGCACCTATACTGCATTATTATAGGTGAAAAATTAATTGACAGGTAAGTACAGGTTGGTAATAACATATTATTCATATGACGTTAAGCACATTGGCCTAAATCCAGAATAGAGCCACTGAATCAATAGCTAAATGGTAAGTCAGTATTTTGAGTCAGTGGTTCTGTTCCAGTTGGGACTAGCAATTAGATTTACATCATTGACATATGTGCAGAGCAATCCTATACTTACATTATGCTCCAGATGAGGAGCGGGGCTGGCAGAACAGCTGCTGTATCCAATATGTGCTCAGTGTAAGGAAAGAAATATATGCCATATAGAAACTGGGTCTGGGCTTGCTTACTAGTGCAATGGGTACCTGAAGCAGGTCGCAATATTCTGGACAAATTTGTCTGGCTCCTAACCTATTACTTTAGCTGTGGAATCAGGTGCAGGATAGTACTGCCATCTCAAGTGATAATATGACATGGCAAATGTGGGATAAATTAGATTGGTCCCACATATGTGCAATAGGGTGTTTTCAAAAGCTATCTAAGTGCAGACCTGTATAATGAAACTGATTCTTCTTTAAAAAGATGCACTGTCACAAATATATCTTGCATGATTGTCATTTGCTATTTGATGTTCTTTTTGTTGCCTGTTTTATTGAACCATTTCCTGTATTGCTATGTATTTTATATGTATTATCCTATTTTATTTCTTAGATTGTACGCCATAGGCAGGTTTACTCTTTTATATTTATTGTTTTATGTACAGTGCTGTGCAAATCTACAGCACTATATAAATAATAATAATAATAATAATAATAATAATATTAGTAATACTTTTATTTACTAAGTATACATCTATCTAATGAATTTGATTAGTCTTGTCTGTTTACTTACAATTCATGATCCAACTCATTCCTAAATAAATACTAATACAGTATAAGTTAAATAAAATTAATATATACTGTATATGATATAAATTAAATAAAATGAATATACAATAGAAAAATAAATGAGTACTTTCTGAAGCAAAATATATACCTGCCTGATAAAATTGGATTTTGTAGCACCTTTGAGACTAACTGGAAAAAAAAAAGTTGGCTGCATGAACTTTCGTAGACTTGACTAATTTCTTTCAGTTAGTCTCAAATGTACTACAAGATCTTTCTACATACTGATTCTACAGACTACCACAGCTATATCTCTAAATTCTACCAAAACTGAATGTGTTTGTTTTCAATACATTCTTATTTTTTAAATTATTTTATTGTTTTAAATATAATGAAAACAAGATAACCATACATACATAACAGAAGGGGGTGGAGAAGAGGGGAGGGAGTGAGAGGGAGAGAAACAGTGAAAAGGGATAGGAGAGGAGAATGAGAGGGGAAGGAAAATGCATATTTACTTAATAGTACCTCTATGAACCTATTTTTTAAAAAAAAAAATAAAATCAAATTTAAACAAAGCATACTACTGTCTAATAATGATTTAGTATACAATAGGCCCGTCAAACCATAACCATAACTAAATGGAATAGTAAGTAATTTATTCTTTAAATCATAGACATTCGGAACATCAACTTTGCTCCTCCCATTCCTATCCCACCCCTTCTTTGTTCTTGCATTTCCCAGGAATGCCCTTTAGCAGGCTTGACTGATGTCTGCATCCTCTCAATCTGTGGCTGAAATCACCAGGTCTCTGCAAGAACTGTTCTACTGTATAATGATCCATCACATAAAGTTTCTAATATTATATGGCAGGAAAGGCACATTTGCTTCTCCTGACACATCTGAGTATTCCTTTCTTTAAAAAGGAATATTTTTAATCATTAGGTTCATGAAACAAAGTTTGTGTTTACTTGAACCATCAGAAAGCAAAGGTGTCACTGGGGCGAAACAGACGGGCAGGAAGGAGCGGCCAGAAGACAGTCCTGGCCCCATTCGCCCTGGAGCCATGGTTAACACATCCTAAATGGACTGCAGAAAGAAACAGAAAAGATTTGCTCCTTTTGAGTCAGTATTGGGCTACCTTAGGTGGTCTTAAGTAGCCCTGGGGTGGCTTCTGGCCACTCTGGGCATGCACTGTCTAAACGTCATGCCCCTGGAGTGGCCAGAAGCCACTTCCGTCTGCCCATCTGTTTTGGACCATTGGCTTAGCCATCTTAGGTGTCCATGAAAAAAGTTTTTGTTTTTACAAATATTTTAGCTTT
>NC_056525.1:155040893-155070341 GCF_019175285.1 Sceloporus undulatus | reverse complement strand
TGGAATTCCAAATAATGGAGACTCAACCTGTATATCCAAATTAATCATGTGAACACATCTCCTATTTTACCTTTCCTACCGTTATTGGGAAGCTTGATCAATTATGTTTCAAAGCTCTTTAACATTACAGGAAAATAGATTCCTCCTCCACATTAGGAAGAACTTCCTGACAGTAAGAGCTGTTCAATAGTGGAACACACTCCTTCCAAGTGTGATTGAGTCTCCTTCTTTGGAGCTTTTTAAACAGAGGTTGGATGGCCATCTGTCAGGGGTGCTTTGATTCTGTGTTCCTGCATGACGGGGTCGGACTGGATGGCCCTTGTGGTCTCTTCTAATTCTATGATTCTAAGAGCTCTGGTGGCACAGTGGTTAAATGTCTGTACTGCAGCCACTCACTGAGTTCAATACCAGCCAGGGGCTCAAGGTCCACTCAGCCTTGCATCCTTCTGAGATCGCTAAAATGAGCTTGTTGGGAGCAATTAGCTTACACATTGTAAACTGCTTAGAGGGTGCTTAAATGTACTGATAAGTGGTATAGAAATGTATTTGCTATTGCTATTGCTACTCTATTCTATGGTTCTGTGATTAACAATCCAACTTTTTAAGGTTTTGATTTGACTTACATACTTTAGTGAAACATCATTTTAATGCTTGTTATTCCTATTAAATCTGAATACATGTAGACTATAAACAATAAAACATGTAAAGTACTCTCAGAGATAGAGGAAATTAAAAATAAGCTAATGTTTAGCATTAGCCCTATTTATAACTTATTATTAAATGTGAACAAATATATATATTTTTAAAAAATGCAAAAACAGTTTCAGAGAAACACAAGTTTAGTTTAGAGGTTTTTCAGATTTTTAGATGCTATGGCCAATAACTTAAATAATAATATTTTTTGTTGTTTTTTTTAAAGTGTTCTTTTAAAACAAGTGGTTTTGGTTGAACTAAGTTTACTGAAGAATTCATTTCTGAATGGTATTTCTTGCACTATAAAATAAAATAATTAAAAAGAAGCAACTCGCAATGGATAATTGTTTAGTAAGTGCAAATAAATGGTAAAATCTAAAATGTAAAAATTCAAATGGTTAATGCTATTCCAGTAAGAGTGTTGACAAATAGCAGTAATAGCCAGACATATGTTTGTATGAGAGAGAATGATTGTTGTTCGTTTTTAAAAAAATTATTACTATTAATGGCCCGTTCCGCATGGGCACCCTAGTACGTGCTGGGCACGTACTAGGGTTAGGAAGGGGCGTCCATTCCAGATGCCCTTAACCCTAGTACGCGCCGAGCATGTACAAAATGGCGGTGCCCATTTTACATGGGCGACACCATCTTGACGTAGCGGACGCTTAGTGTCCACACGTCTCGGCGCGCTAATGATGCTGCAAGTGTGCCATTGGCGCCCTGTGGCGTCATTAGCGTGCCACAAAAAGAAGCCGCTTTTTGCGGCTTCTTTTTGCTGCTCGGAGGAGTCATGTGGTTTGGCCACTGAGGCTCCTCTGTGCAGCAAATGAGGGCGCTTTGCAGACCGCCCTTTTGGGCGATCTGTAAAGCGCCAATGTCATTTTGTTTAATCCAAAGTTTAAACTGGCTTAAACTAGCCAGTCCTGCTTTTTCATTCCACGTACATGATATGATTTCTAATATTTTCCCCCTTTGGTATTGAAAATGTAAGAACTAACTTGTGATTTGAAAGGGTCTGACAATGTTAAGTGAAGTGCAACATCCCCTAAAGAATTTCATAATAAAATCATGAATTCATTTTGTTTCTAAGGTTTAAATAGAAACACCTGCTCATGAATTAAACAGAATCCTACATGAGCAAGAGTAAGGTAAAGATGTTGGGCCTCCTGATGCAGTAGTTAAGTGTTTGTGCTTCCTGTCTCTAAAAATCACTGATAAGAGGCATGCGAATATCAGTATAAGTAAAAAAAAAAGGATGCACTACAATTTTTTTAAAAAAACTTGTCTGTACTTTCAAGTGTCTCAGTATTGTGGATATGTGTCCCTATAAAGTCTGCATGTGCAGGGGGTCTACATTTCTAGGCATCTGTCTCAAATCCAGATTTGCTTCCATTTCTTTTTGGACATTTATAGTTCAGTGAGAAAAAAATTAAAACTTGTGCTCTGCCAGCAACTGATTGAGTACCATGGACCCTTGTTATACACTGGGGTTTGGTTCCAAGATCCCCCGTGGATAACAAAATCTGTGGATGCTCAAGTCCCATTAAATAAAGTGACATAGCAAAATGGTGTCCCTTATAAAAATGGAAAATCAAGGTTTGATATTTGAAATGCATACTTTTTTTGAACATTTTCAAACCGTGGATTCTTGAATCTGTGTATAAGAAATCCATGTATAAGAAGTGCCAACTGTACTGTTGTGACTAGGTGGCATCTGTCTGCTCAGTACCACTGTTGTGATTGTACACAGGATATTTTAAAAGTGAAAACAGTGTCATCTTGTTTGTTGAATACAGCAGTGGTTTTTAACATTTTCTTTACCGCACAATCCCTCTTTTGTTGTTATGGACCCCCGAGACAAAAGTGCATCAAATATTTATTTATTTATTTAAAATTGTTCAATAAGGATGTTCAGATTTGAGAGGAAGGAGAAATAAGTAAGCACACTCCTATTTTAATATTTTTATCAGAATGATTCCATATCAATTTAAAATAATAATTAATAATATCTGACCATTGAACTGTGGTCAAATACTACTTGTTAATTTTAATTAATTAATTAATTAATTAATGAGAAGGCTAGTGCTGCATTTCACTTACTAGCCTTATTATATCACTACTGAAATTTGTATTCTGAGTTCTCACTGCATTTTTCAAATACAGTCTCCCTTCTGATTCGCGGGGGATCTGTTACAGATGCACACCCCACGACTCTGAAAACTCGCCAGTATTGGAACCACATGTATTTCAATGGCTGCATGCTCCCTGCACACAGCCCTGTGCATGTGCCTTTGACGTGTGTGCCATTTTGTTCTTTCCCTGCTCGCCATCCAGGTTATGGATCAAAAGGCCGTGAAAAGGCAGGGATGACTGTAGTTTCTGTACTTAAGATAAACAAGAGAACGAGACAGAGAGTTTGCTGCTCCAAAAGGAATCAATACATTCATAGCCCTCTTTGATAGTTCCAGAAAATCTGCTTGTAAATGAACCTGGAAATTTGGAAGGGACTATTCCTTTAATTGCAATTTCAGAGCATCATTTGCAAACATTGATATGAACTTGTATTCCTCTGCTGCTATGAGCCTGCTAGTTCAGCCACATTAACTGAATATTGGATATCTAATCCAGTTTTTACTTGCAGCAGGAACAGGAAAATATTTATTGGAAACCATTTTATAAATCTTTCAAATGTATAATGAGTGATGTGATTTTTCTTTGTTTTACTGATGCAGTTGTTTGATGTATGTTGTATTAATTTGTTATAGCCTAGTTTTATTTTAATTTTTTTTAAAGAAAGAAATGCCGTTAGCTATCTTGAATTCCTCTCCCTGTTTCTTCAGAAAGAAGAGATATGAACACCCAACCAGACTAATAAATAGATAATCCAAGTGACATATTAATTGTAGGGTTCATATTGAAAAGACTGAGAGTTCATGTATAACTACACCAGCTTCTAACCATAGGGTAGTCCTGCCCACCACCATCATTGCAGATGTACAGCATGTTTCTCCTGTCTCATATTCTGTGGAAAGAGTTCTCATTTAGGAACCCTGTAAGGAGAAGCCTTGGATAATCAGATATCCTTTTAATATTAGCACTATTCAAGAGTTCATAGAGAATATGTGAGGAAGCATAACATAGTAGACCTGGCCCTCTGTCATCATTCTCCACATGTGGTGAATGACAGCCTATGAGTTCAAGGAAGCTCTTTGCCTAGTTGGAAATTCTGAGCTTTCCAAATGCTGGATTCCTTGAAGTGCTTCACCAAACTGTTGTTACTGTGCACATGAGAAGAATGATGACAGAGCAGAAAAGGGCTAGTGCATCCCTCTGCTTCAAACAGCTTATTATAAACATTTGAGTAGGTTTATACTGAAGCTTTTCAGGAATACTTCTGTATATTTGCAGAACCCCTTCAGACAAATATAAAATGGAGGGGGTTATAATATTGGTGTTCAGGGGTAGTGATCGGCTTGTTCATTCTCCTCTGCATGTTCAGTGTTTGAAAGGGTTTGTGTGTGTTTCCCCGCCTGCTCCACAAATGGCATTAAGAGATCGTTTATAGGGCTGTGCATCTCTTTCTGATCTCCACTGGTGCTCATGCTAAAGAAGTCACCCTTGTTAGCATAAATGTGTTAGGGCCATGCATGTTGGCGTTACAGATCCTAGACTTTTGTACATAGATGCCATGCTTTGTTTCAGAGGCAGTTCCAACACATATTGACTGAAACATCAATATTGGAATATTTGGAATAGTGGCATCTTGTGAGGAAAAGGAGAGAATAATTCATCTGATGTCGTGATTATATACCCATCTTCTCCATGTGTCCATGCACATTACTTAAGTGGTTTAATTATCTATATCTTTTCTGTATTTTTACTTAAGTAGAATCAGAGCAGTCTAAACATATGCAGGATTGCAGCAGGTAAATCTGATTGTTTATTGTACTTATTGCACCTCACAGTGTTTTGTTTTTCTGGTTCATCTTTGTTAACTTTGGGCTAAGGTGACTAAAAGACAGATGACATGGTCCAGAAGGACACTGTTTAGGTACAAAATGATTCACTGTCTGTCACCCTGGGAGATCTCATACAGTTGATGGTGTATTTTTAAACTGACCACATATGGTGGATGCCCCAGGAGTGAACTGTCACCAGCAGTACCATCTGCCTTCCTGCAGGCTTTAAGGAGGTATCAAGGGACTATGCATAGGGACAGGATGACTTGATGAGTGGTAATTTAAACCTTTCTGTGCCTGGTGCAATGAATCCGACCCTGTATATTTACTCTGATGGCTGTGTCACTGCTATGTAGCATCACCAGCAAAGCATCAAACTAATAGTTGAATGTGATGAGATAAAACGAGACAAGATGTCAGTGCAGCCAGAAGCTTGCACTAGAAACCTCTATGACATTTTGATATGGTCATGTTAATAAAACCCTCCTCTTGATATCTTTTTCTTTTCCATGCAAATGCTTCCCTTCTGGATTTTAGTAGCTGAGACCTTAAAAAGTCATTGTTAGGATACCTCAATATATTTTCCATCTCTTGTCTAAATAACACACTGAATATAATAATCTTTCATACTAACATCATGCTAATATATATTACTGTATATTTGTATTACAGAAATATATTTTACAAAAATAATAGTATGATATTAATCCACTAATAGAGCCAGCATGATGCAGTGGTTTGAGCATTAGACTAGGATTCTTGGGACCAGGGTTTGAATTTCCCCTCAGCCATAGAAATCTATTGGATGACCTTAGGCAAGTCCTATTCTCTTGTCCTCAGAGGACAACAAAGGCAAATTCCCTCTGAACAAATCTTGCCAAGAATATCCTGTGATAGAATAGCTTTACTTAGAAATGACATGAAGGTACATAACCACAATACTCCAGTAAGTAATACCCTCTATATATTGCATGCTGTTTGATTAGTGTTATGATGTTTTTGATTGTAAAAATAATTTTTAAAAACTGGGTAAAAGCTATAAACAAATAAATGCATTTCCCAGCATACCAGGAGTGCCAATTTGTTGATTCTGACTCTGAGTCAAGTAAGAATGTGTCCCATATTTCTGGCATAGAGCTTTCTCTTTTCCAGAATCCGAAATGGTTTCCTCAAGCTCTATGGAAGAGAAAGGCCCATCAATTAGAAGCAAGCTGGTTGGCTGGCAAGACAGGGCTCAGGTGTAAGTGAAGACTTCATTCAGGTCCACTGCCAACAGCTTCCTCCACAACAGAAGCAGTCTGCCAGCATCAATTGTCCCTACCCAGCCACTCTCAGTTTTGGGGGTTTTGTTTTGATGATTGTTTCATATTGGTATAACACTGCTGATATTGTCACAACATTTGGTGCTTTTGGCATGGGAGTGGGGGTTGAGTCCAGATTGGAAGTAAATGTGAAACTTGTGCCTATCACACCCAGTATGGATAAATTCCCTTAAGGAACTTTGGAGATACAGTAAGCTAGGTCATACTCAGCTCAGGGAAAGACCTCTCTGCCTTGCTCCCAGATGGTGGGGCACCATGAAGTAGCTTCTGCCTGCATGGATTCCCATGTCTGTCATTCAGGTGCCACCCAGCTGGTGGGCCAGGTGAATAGATTTCCATTGGTCAGCACTCAGGTTGACTAATTCCTGGATCCATGGTATGGCTCCAGCCTATTCAGCTGGAACCATTAAAGTTGCAGCCTTTACTATTCCAACAAAATTTGTTCTGTGCTCATTTTTGCTAAACACAAGGCTCCATGTTTGGTCCACAAATAAATATTTTAAAAGAGTGATTTTGCGATGAGGATGAAGATGTGTACAGATAGTTCAACATTATTTAGCTTACTTGCTAATTAGCTTACTTGCTGTTCACCGCTATGATCTTTGGAATAGCGGTATATAAATAAAACAAATTATTATTATTATTATTATTATTATTATTATTTTCAAAAATATTTCTATACCCCCCTCCCCTTTCATCATACAAGATTCTGTCATTATATATAATATAAGCAGTATATTATTTAAATATCTAATGCAATATAGTAAACATCCAACAGTCCGAATAAAATACAACTTAAAAAACAAACAAGGATAATTCGTTAAAGCCCTTTATATATATTATTTCTGTTAACCTCAACAGTTGTGTGAGGAAATACAATGGACCCTTGTTATACGCTGGGGTTTGGTTCCAAGATCCCTCATGTATAACAAAAATCCGTGTATGCTCAAGTCCCATTAAATGTAATGACATAGCAAATTGGTGTCCCTTGTAAAAAAACGGAAAATCAAGGTTTGATATTTGAAATTTACATTTTTTTTGAACATTTTCAAACCGTGGATGCTTGAATCCATGTATAAAAAATCCATGTATAAGAAGAGCCAACTGCATAGTGTTTGTCCATGTTTGTAGGAGATTCCTCACACCAATGGAATCAAGAAGGTTCATAGTGAGGTATGATTTGCAGTAGCTTTCCTGATGTGTCACCTGATGTGGGTGTACTGGGCTCCCTAAGGGGTGCTGCTGCCCTGCCCTGCCTTCCCCCAGCCACCTGCCAAGACCAGCCACAGATCAGCTAAGGCACTGGGAAGGGTGAGAAAGGCAGGCAGACATACCCATGGTCATCCTTGGCTCCTTCCCTGTTACCTTGGCTGGCTCAGGCAAGTCAGCCAAGTCACCAGGGAAGGTGGGGGGCAAGCATGGGTATGCACTCATCCTGCTGCCTTGTCTCCTTTAGTTTATAGTGCCAGGGCAGCAGAGAAGGGGCAGGTGCAAGCAGGAGCATCACATTCCCTCCACAGCAGGGGGCAGGCCCAGCTGGATGTCACCCCTTTTTTCAGGTGTCAGCTGGTGCATTCTCAATCCCCGCACTCTCTTGGTGACACTACCAATGATTTTAAGGTCAGACTGTGCAGCTCATATTCTGTTTGTTTTCTATACTAGGTGCTGGATGAAAGACAGTATGCTGTAGTGTGTGAAGTACTCTGTTGCAGTTTTGGAAATGTATGATCTAATTCCTACTGATTCATGAAACTAACTGAGTGACTTTAGGCCACTCTCTCAAACTAAAACATTTGTCATGAGGTTGAAGTGGGGAGGAGGAGAATAAAGTGAAATAAATGAAGGAATGGTAACATATACATATAGAAGATAAATTAATAAGTAAAATTTGCTTAGCCACTATGCAACACAAAATATGGCACCACAAAACACCCCCCCCCCCCCATTTTTCTATAAATAACAACAACAAAAAACCACCTATCATTCAAAGCTAGGTAATCTCTCTTTTCACTTGTAGAAAGCAAAAGATTTTAGAGCAAATTAAAAAGTCATGCTGAACAGAAGACCTAATGAGCCAGCACTTTCAATTCTCACTTAATGAAAAAATACAAGCAAGCACCTATTTATAAGTCATGCGTGGCCAGGTTCTAATGCCCATGGAGATTGGAGTTATGTGCATTGCACTTAACAGGGTTTGTTTGGTTTTGCTTTTGAACTTCATCAAGGGAGACTGAAAGTAACTTCTGAGAATTCAGAGATGTAGACAGGTAAATAACAAGTGAATATTTATGTAATACATGGACATCATCTTAGAGTGTGATAGCAAAGTAGAAAACTATTCTAATTATTCCTTTCTAGTGGGGTGCCTGTAAAATAGTAGGGATGTGTCATGGAATGTGGAGATTATTCCAAGTTAAATGGGTATAGTATCAAAACCCTCAATGTGTTTGCAGTAGACTTAGAATGGAACAATAGACCCATTGCTTCATCACATGCCAAATCCATTTAGCACTACCCTGAATTGTATCACATTAGTTTTGACTGACAGCAATGGGGCTTTAGATATGACTTATCTTATTAATATCAATGTGAGTTAAGCTATCTTTCTCTGGATCCGTTCCAGCAAGCATGACAATCTTTATCCTTGTCTTTGGGTTTAAGGCCAGTTCTGTTGAAAACACACTGAGAGTAGAGTAAGAAAGTAGCATAGTGTAGGCCAGTGGTGGCGAACCTATGGCATGTGTGCCATCTCTGCCATGCAGTGCTTTCTCTGCCAGCACATGCACTGGCTCCTTCCTTTTTCATGCCCTTTGCGGAGGCAGTTAAGAGGATAGGAGGGTGGGCAAAGAGGAAGGGCCAACGCACACCTGTTCCTCCTGTTCCTCCTGTTCCCTTGCCTTCCTGTGCCTTTAACTGGCTCCCTGAAGCCAGTTGAAGGCAGAAGAGGGCAGGGAGAAGAAGGAGTAGGTGAAATTTTTCATGGAGTGTTCTTGGCTAGTTTCATTGGTGGTGGGGTGTGTGTGTTGCTATTGCTAGCCTGAAGCTGAGAGAGTGTATTGTGTGTGTACACACTTTCAAGTCATTCCTGGTAACCCTAAAGTGAAACTATCATAGGGCAAGCTTTGTCAAAGGGGGATTTCCATTGCCATCCTCTGAGGCTAAGAGACCGTGACTTGTGTGTGTGGTGCCTTCAAGTCATTTCTGAATTATAACACCCCTAATGTGAAATTATCATGGAGTTTTCTTGGCAAGTTTTGTCAGAGGGGAATTTGCGATTGCTAGCCTGAGGCTGCATGAATGAGCCTTGGGTTTTCCCCCATGAAAGTCCCATCCCCAGAAGTCAGAAGTCCAGTCCCCTAGAAATCCCATACTCTCGGGTGACACCTGGTGCAGGAATTTCACTGAGTTTGGGCACTTGGTCTCTAAAAGTTTCTCCATCACTGGTGTAGGCTATATAGATGGATGTATACCTAGAAAGCTAGATAGCTAGTTAGATAATGTAAGGACGTCTCAGTTTCTTACTGCCCTTCAGAACTCCAGCTAGAATTTTTATATATATTGTATATTGGATCCCAGCTTTAGGAAATATGATGGTTTTGGGGTGGACAAACAGAGAGACTGACACAGAGAATTTTTTTTTTTTAATCTTTGGGTTTAAGCACATGGATCTGCTGCCATCCTATGCAGATTGAGCCTCAATGTGATAAAACAGAAATGATTTTTTTTAAAATCCTGGTGTTTGTTTGCTTTTCATGCACAGGCTTACAAATATATGTTACAGTACATGACAATTGGTTTAGGTGACCAGTCAAGATGCTTATAAGTTGTAACATTAGTTTTCTTTTTAAAACCATTTTTAGTTCATCAGTGTTCCACAAATGCCTAGTGTATGGAAATATATGTGGGCAGGTAGCTTAGCTTTTTTTATTTTTTAAATACATATTTGACATTAATAATTTTGTGTAAATGTCTACAAGGCTGACCTAGGCAACTTTACAAGCAAGGAGAAGTTTCTTCCAAAGGAATGCAGAATGTTCCTAGATTACAATTTATTACATTGAAATTTCATGTTTTAGCTCAGGACTGGATGAAATACATCTGACCAGGTAAAGTGGTACAGCCAGACAAATAGGCAGACACTTTGAATGATGGTATAGAAAATAATATTGACATTTTCATAATGTATGGCATGGGAGAGTAAATTTTGTTGGACACAGTTAAGGACTATAAAGGGAAACAAGTCTGAAAGGAATGCAAAGTTAAATAACCAGGCTGCATTTCTTAAGGTGAATTCCATACATATGGTGAACTTCAGATTGTTCCCTTATAATTAAGGGGGGGCTTATTCCTCTCAGATTTCTGATATACAAAAGTAGAATACAGCCATCATTCTTCACTTCATATGCCATTGCTGGAGATTTTGGATGGAAGATCATAGGTCTTTGCTACAGGAATGAATTCCCCAGTGTGCTGCTCTTGTTTCTATACATAGCTTGAAATCCAACAGAGCAAAAGCAGAATGTGTGCACAAAAGGGAAATGATGAAAATGATGAATTAGGCTTCCAGAGCATAGCCATGAGATATGAAAGAAAGAGAAAGTAAACTATAAAGGTAAAGCAGTTCCTTTCTTTCAGGGGGAGTCATTTGAAGTATTTGATTAATAGTTGTTTATCTTGAAATACGACAAAAGGAAAGCACTGTTTGGGGAATACTTTTGTGTGTGTATGTGTCCATTTCATGAAGCACAAGAAGGTGAGACATTACTTTGTATCAGATTATTTGCCAATCTGTCCCACTGTTATCTAGACTAATTGGCAGCAGTTATCAAAGTCACAAGCAGAGATGGGTCTTTCCATCAGTTGCTTACCTGAACTGTTTATCTGGAAATTACCATGAGACCACAGTCACACAAAGCATGTAATTTAGCACTGAGTTGTGAGTTTTCCTAAATAGTGGCTTGTCTGTCATGAGTGTTCATGCTTACAGCACATTAAGTTCTTAACTGAGTAAAGTTAGAGCTAAGGAGCCTTGACTGAAGGATTCAAAGCCTGGAAAAGTAGGGTCTATAAAAGTGGAGGCCAAAGCTACAAGTGTGATAGGGCTTAGAGTAACTAAGCAAGGGGAAAGGGCAGGGTGAATCTCCTTGAAAAAACAGTAATTTTGACACTGTAAAGAGTTGACTGGTTTATAACAAAGTAACCTCTAAGAAAGAACAAGTGCCTGAACCAACAACTGTTTTTTTTAAATTCAGTTCGGTGTTGTTGTTGTTGTTTTGGGGGGGCTGCTTATAACAGAGGTCCGAAAATCTCTTGTAAAGACGTAAAGAAAACAATAACTGCATACCTCTTCAATCTCTCATACCATTTCAAGGAGCAATAGCGTGCATGAACCTAATAACTAATATCAGGGTCCTTTATCTGAATTATATTTTAGTTTATTTTTCTTCTTCCCCAAAGATATTCTTTGTTCAATTTTAAACAAAATAGAATTATTGGAATCTGTTATTAAACCTAAAGGGCAAAAAATGAATGAAAGAAAAAGGAATCTTTTGAGGAAAGAAATGAATTTGAGTAAACCAAACACACTAATTTCTTGCATGATAATATGGCTATACATTGATTTTATGGTAGAAGGAGGAATGTTGTACAGACACAATGGACATCCATTCTAAGCTGTATGCAACTTTCTTCGTTATATTACTTACTCCAATAAACAAATGCAGCAAAGGGGAATTAAAGAATAAATTCCAGGTGTGTTTTTGTATGAGATTGCTGGGTAAAGACTGACCTGTATAAATCTGAGCATTGGATTACAATTTTCCATTGTTTTATGGACAGCATATGGCACCTGATTTTATAATGGTGTAGTCTTTCCAAATATATTAGCAAACTAGTACAAAAGAAATGTGTACAAAGGAAATTTATCTTTTTACAGAGGAAGATTTTCTTATTTCTAGCACTCTGTTGTGGTAAGAGATCAAATCATTCCTGTCTTTATAGCACATTCTAGGTATATTTAACTGAGCAGCAGCACCTTTACATTTGTGTTTTTTCTTATCAGCAGATGTTTGATCCCAAATTTCAATTCCAGGTTGAGATCTGATCTTTCACTTCGTTATTCAAAAGACTGAAATGTGACATATTTGAAAATGTCATTGGTGAGAACTTTAAAGTTCATACCAACTGATTTTTGATAGAGATAGATAAATCTCTCTCTCTCTCTCTCTCTGTGTGTGTGTGTGTGTGTGTGTGTATTTTTGTGTGTTTGATTCTACCCTCTACCTTTCCTATAAATAACATTTTCTTCCTCTCCTGCTAATTCACACCTAGGTCACTTCAGCAAGAGAGAGAGATATAAAAAGAAGTTCTAAATATTAGCCACTGGAATTATTCTCAATCCCTCCCCTTTCCATTTTTTCTCTTTTAATTAGAAAGATGGGCTATTAAGTGATTTTTATGTCTTACAGAATTGTATGATCTCTTTGGAGATCTATCAGCAGGTTTGGCAGACCTGTTGAAAACTGTCTGCTTTCAACCATAGTAACTCATACTATACCTGGCATTTTATCACAGTGGAGAGCCTGGTATAAAGGAAGAAGACTGATCTCACCATCTTTTTTCTTCCATCTTGAATGATTGCAGCAGCAGAGGTCCATTTACATAGATCAGAGCTATACAACTCTTTGGCTATGAATAAAACGTGCTGAAGAAAAGGGGGTACATGGTGTTTTTTTTTAAACTGTTTACTCTGAAATCCAAGGTTGCCTGAGCTGAGTCAGAACAGCTATATAAACTTCTTAACTGCATGTGATTAAGTTACTGAATGAACTCTCAAACAAGATTCAAAAATAAACTGTAGCTGCAACCATTTACTGATGGATTTTGTTGTAGTAAGAGGGAACTCCCATGGCAAGACCACATGAAGAGATGCCAGTTATAGTTCCAGATGATTGCAAACAGAAAGATCTTGACAGCACAGAAATTCAGAAATATGAGGCCATTAGACAGAGATTTGTTGTTGTTGTTTAAACTACTACTGAACAGAAGGTTTTTTCATTCACACATAATATATCCAGCTAGAACATTATATGTTAGCATGTGTTATTGCGAATTATTTACTGTATGCTGAAAGACACACTACATTCATACTTTCTCATTTAAAGGAAATTTAAATTTAAATTCTTTTGGCAATAATGGATTTCTTAAAACGTGGGGAAGTGGTGTTAATCTATGAATTTCCTCTTAAAAGTATTGTGAAGGTAAGGACCAGAATAGACTGGTAAGTTAAACCAGTTTTTTATTTATATGTCACAGTCTCCCAAACTGCCTGGAAGCTACCCGAAATCATGTGGGGGTGGCTTCATGACACTCCCGCGGCATGGCATTTACATGTCACACACTGCTGGAGTGTCATGAAGCTGACTTCCATCCATGGAACAGGATGCCAGCTTTTTGCCTCCTGAAAAAGGAGTGGTTCTTTGCTGCTCCTTTTTCAGGTAGCTTGAAGGCAAATTGTAGCCATGGCATGTGGTTTCCATGGCCCCAATCTCTCTTTGGAAGGGGCGACTTCAAGATGGCCCTTCCACCTGTCTGTTTCACCCCTAAGACAATGCAACAGTCTTAAGGACATGGACCTTTACTGTTGGGTTCATACACATATCTGAAATTTTGAGAGAACCATTCACAAAATGGATGTTGTGATGGCTTTGGCCAGTTAGATGCCACCCATTTCACAGATGAAGATGAACTTGGTGAGGCTGTCAAAGAAGGAACTAGCTAGGAACTTGAGTAGAAAACAAAAGTTGGGGATACAAGTCTCCAAAACAAAACCACTCCTTTGAAGCCACAGTCTCCTGCCCTGTCCTGCTAGCCTTCAGGTGCTATATCCTGAATATACTTTTAAAAATAAATAAACATAAAAATAAAAATGGTGACACATACCAAGCTTGCCAGATTCATCCCATATTCCCAATAGTCTACCCAATTTGAATCCCCCATATGTAAAAAAATCATTTCCCCTAAAACTATGTAATAAAAAAGTGAGCTTTAAACATTAATATTAATGCCCTAAAAGAAGCAATTTCACTGTGAATCAGGGTGTACATTATGTGTTCCTACAGAACTGGAAACAAAGTGAATATTTTTTTTTCCACATTTGTAGATAACGCTTCTGTTGTCTTCTTTTCCCTCACAAAGGCACCCCTGACACAAGGGATGTATAAGAAAATTAAAGGAACCAGTTAAAATGAATGTGTGTGTTACCTAAATCGAACATCATCATACCAGTGGACTTCAAGTTGTACAGTTCAATATAATTTTCCCTCACCCTAAGCTCCTTGAAGGCTCCTAACAAACCTATCCTGGAGGCTTTCCTAGCCTTCGAGAACATATTTTGAACCTAGCAGGGGGAGAGGTGACGTTTAAGTTATAAATTATAAGGGAAAGTGCTAGAGGGAAGAGAAATAATCCCCTTTCTGGTTCTGCTGATAGAACCAGCTTTGTTAGTGGAACAACCCTATTAGGATTCCACCTCCCCAATATATTGATTTAATGTATGTCTTAGGGTTTAATCACATGGGCAAAAAGATTGGAGCATAGCGATATGCTCCCATCAATAAATCAAACCATCCCGTGATTAAAAAGCATCACTAGAATTGCTTTTTATTCACATGGTAATGACGGGGTAATCACAATATTGCACAACCTCATGTGATAATCTGCGTGCTATAGTGCAATATTGACACAATGACGCAATATTGACTCTATACCCCCATCTTTTTTTCCTGTGTGATAAAAGTCCTTACACAGTCATTATATAAAATCCAGAGTACAACAATAAAAATGTATGAATACCAGAGGAGATATTTTTTTAAAAAATATAATTGATAATCATGGTGAGTACATGCCAATTCTGTGTACTTTTTAAGGTGTTGTTTTTCCTCCTTTTCCCTGTCATTCTTTCAAATTGAGTGTCTGTGTATTGGCAAAGCATGTGAACATTTGAATCAGAGCTACAAGGTTTTTTTGTTTTTCCTCTTAGAGACCTTCACTGCATGTGATATGCTGACACTTGCTATGCTTTAGAGAAATATAGTCGTTTAAGGAAATAAATCTTCTCAAAAATTGAGGAACATTAGGCTTCTGAGACTAACAAAGCAAATAGGATAAGGTCAAGGCTTAGATTCCTTGCAATAATGAGAATATATTCTTTTGTGACAATGAATGAGAACATTGGGTGTGGGGGGGGGGAGATCTTTGAAAGAGTGGTTGAATATGCTTGAGCTCAAAAAATGGCACTAAACATGCCTGAGCATGATATTAGATCAAGGACAGTTTGGAAACATTTTTTGCACTACAGCTTTTAAATGTCATTTCACAGAATGCCCAGCTCCAGAGGTATGGAAGATCCTTTTTAGTATGGGAGACAGATCTCTAAACCACCTGAGCTTTCCCTTCCTACTTAGATTAACTTGAAAGGTTCTGGAGAGGAAGCCCCATGTACAGTACTCTGTTTTTTTCTCTACCTTCTTCCCTGGATTTATCCAGTTTTGCCCCTTCCAAATAGAACAGGGAATCAATTTTGGATCAATTTGGTATATTTTCTCATTTATGATGGGTTCCATGGAAAACAGGGGGGAAATGCATCTGACATGTGCAAATTTTAAAGATGTACCCCCCAAAACAAACAAACAAACAAACAAAACACACAGGACACACTTCCTTAGTAAATTACTAAATGAATATATCTAGTGATATATTAATTTAAAAATACAGACATTACATACATATTTTCCCTCCCCATAAAAAATCCATGTGAAATGGAGACACAAGAGACTTAGATGTGGACAAGGGTAGATAGTCATTGAAACATACCTGCCACAACTATCTGTCCTTCCCTGCCAGACCCAAATCCTCAAAATGTCTCGCCTTCCCTTCCCTTAAAAGAGTGAGACTCAACCTTTTCTATACCCCATACCTCTAGGAATGTTTGATTAATGTTTTCATCCCATGTATCGTCACATTTGAAGATTTAAAGGTCTAATTTCTAATTTTTGACCCGCAAATAGAGCTACATACAATGCTGCAGGTGAACAAATTGAACTTTTTTTTTACAAAAAGCTTTTCATTCAGTGTATAAAATACAACTCTAAATTGAGCAATTGGATCCTAATTTATTCAGAAAAAAATGAGTGATGATAATTCAGAACCACTTAATTCATAAAGCGCTACATCCCATTCCATTATGAGGAAGTGCAGCAAAAGGGGAGAAAAGCTTTCCTTCTCCATCTACCATCTTTCTAGTGGACTACTCCCTTTCAGTAAACAAAAGAAAGGGAAATGAAAGCAGGATGTGTGGTGATGGTGGTTGTAGTGGGGATTTATGGCAAGGTATAAGAAGGAAGCAGAGTCAGATAAGTGACAGGTGAGTTATCTCTTAGTCATATAGGAGTGCCATATAAGATCCATCCTTCACTCCTTTTCAGTACCATATATGCTTACACCAGGCTTGTAGGCAATGAAGCATTGAGTTTCCTGAGGTAAGAATTATTTGCAGGCATGATATAATTAAAAGAAATGGACATGGATAGACAGGGTTGTAATCACCCACCCATACTGTGAACTTTGGCTTTGCTATTGTTGTGAAAACTAAGATGCATCTACACTGTAGAAATAATGCAGTTTGACACTACTTTAACTGCTATGGTTCCATCCTACAGTATCCTGGGATTTGTACTTTTATGAGGCACCAGCACTGTGGCAAAGAAGGCTTGTAAATTTACAGATACCAGAATTTCATAGAATGGAGCTACAGCACTTAAAGTGGTGTCAAACTGCATTAGTTCTACAGTGTAGATGCACCCTTAGATATGAGAGAGAGAGAGAGAGATTTGTGCTTTTGAATGGAAAGTATGACATGTAGTACAAGCAATTAGGATAATTATATCCATGCAGTGTGAAACAATTATGTGAATCTATGGCGCTTTATAGAGTGCCCAAAAAGGGCGCTCTGCCGGCATCGCTGGTTGCTGCGTCCGGGAACCACAGCAGACAAACCGCGCAATTCCCGGACGCAGCAAAAAGAACCCGCAAAAAGTGGATTCTTTTTGCGGCACGGAAATTATGCTGCAAGTCGCCAATGGCGCACTCGCGGTGTCATTTCTGCCTCACAACGTGTGGACGCTAAGGGTCTGCAATGTCCAGATGGCGGCGCCCATGTAGAATGGGCGCCACCATTTTGTACGCGCTCAGCGTGTACTAGGGTTAGGGGCATCCGGAAAGGATGCCCCTTCCTAACCCTAGTACGTGCCGAGCACATACTAGGGTGCCCGTGTGGAACAGGCCTATGTTATGTATTTGCAGACTTCCTCTTCCAGATAAATCTCCTGAAAATGTGATCTATAGGCAGTTGCAGATATCCATGGAAATCTACATTTGCACACCTACATTGCTTCAATAAATAGAGCTCTGGGAGGTGTCATTCTCTGTAGGTACACCCAATCGTTACAGTATTAGAATACCAGTATTAAGTATTCTTTATTCTTTGTTGTTATTTCCCTGGACATCCCCCTTTAACTGGATGCAGTAAAGTAGAAACAATACGGAAAGGGAGGGGGAGCCAGTGAAGGGATGCCAACACAGGAGAGATGTGGTCAGAATGGTGGGTGGAAGTGATAATGCGTGCAGCTGAATGCTGGACAGAGCTTAAGGACGGAGGTGAGAAAGAGGAAGCTCAGCCCAGGAGGCCATTACAGTAATCAAGTCATGAGATCACTAGGGCATGGGCCAGGATCTTGGCAGTAGATAGAGGTGGAGAGATTATGGTCGGATTTTGGGCAATATTGTACAAAAAGAGTACAAGCCTTGGCTGTGGTCTGGATCTGAGGGATACACGACAGAGAAGAATCAAAGATGAAACCAAGACTGCAGGCTTGCTGGACTGGTTGAATACAAATGTGTTGAATACAAGTGTGTGCATAAGTCTTTGGTTCTTAATTGAACTTGGTTAAATGGGTATCATGACACACACTTGTGGATAATAATATGCATGAAAAAAAATTAAAAACAATTCTTTGACCCATCTTACAAACAGTATACAGCAGGTCTTTGGTATATACTGTGGTTTAATTAATGGATACTCCAGTACCACCAAATACAGTAAGGTAGCAGAATGATTGATGTCCCATATATAAAATGGCAATCTCAAAGTTTGCTGTTTGGATTGGAGGAGGGGGGAGTATTTTCAAACCGTGGCTGTTTGAATCCATGGATGCCAGATCAGTGGATACAGAGAAACAACTGTATGTATGTTGTTCCAAATAAGAATCCATATCCTCCAACTATCTTGACTATGGAGTTTATCAGACAAGGGAAATTGGAAGTATAAACCAATGGCAATCCAAATGCAATCATGGGATTTCATGTTATTGCGTGAAAGACTACCACATGCAATTTTGGGCAATGGGAAGTCAGTCCGAACATAATCATGGGGTTTCACATTATTGCGTGAGAGGTGATCACACACAATTTTGGGCAATGGCAAGCTATTTTTGGGCAATGGGAAGTCAGTTTGAACGCAATTCGAATTCAAGTAAATTTGCTAAACTAGCAAATTCAAATGAATGTGTTCTGGCCCCACTTTCTTTTCATTTGAAATTAAGAGAAATTCCTCCTGTGTGATAAACTGTTTTGAAGCGACAGTCCTGATTAGTCCTCTGTCATCCCACTTTTCAGCTGTGTTTAAAATGTCCTACTTTCTTTCTCCTCTTCCCACTTCCCTCTTTGTCCTCAGCTTTCTTCAGTTATTGCAAATGAAATTCCAAGTGCAAAAGTAGTTTGTATTCCATTGACTCATTGTTGGGGAAGGAGATGGGGGTGTCTGTCCCATTAGAGCCCTGGTTAAATGCCAGTACTGCAGCCACAACATTGTAAGTTTGATCCTAGAGGAGGGCTGCAAGGTCCGCTCAACCTTCCATCCTTTCGTAGGTTGGTAAAATGAGTACCCAGCTTGTTGGGGGCAATTGGCTTACAGATTGTAAATCGCTTAGGGAATGGAAATTCACTGATAAGCGGTAAAGAAATGTACTTGCTATAGAGCAGGCAAAAGGAAACTGTTATCTCCTAGTATGTGAGCTCTTCCTCATTAATAACATTCCCCATTTTGACCACATTCTCATGTTGCTCATATCTGTGAAATGTTGGAGGTGATGAAAATCTTGAATTACAGGGCAGAAATAGGTATAAAATTAGGGTCATGTTTTAGATATTCCTGGAATGAAAGAGAGACAACGAGGCATAGTGTCAGAAGAAGAAATTCTTACTAGTTTTCAAGCAAAGGGTGTACATGGGTAGGGTAAATCAGGAAGAATGATGTGTTTAAAGCTTGTCAGAATGACTAATAGTGTGCCAAAGTATAACTCAAGAAGGAAAAAATATCCTTGCTATAAAATAAGAAATGTAATAGGTTAAAAGAGATAGAAGAGCATGAAAGGGATATGCTTGGAAGAGAAAGAAGGAACTGAATTAAAATTACAGCAGCAAAGCATCATTAAATATTTCCACTGGGGAGGACATGCACAAATTAAGCAGAAGTCTCTCCAAATTGGACAGGAAAAATGGGTTTGATTTGTGAAAAGATTTGTAAAGGGGAAAGATGAGTTGAAGTGTGTGTAGAAAAGGCTTGCGTTAGGTGCTCTGTATAGTTGTTGGTGGAACTTTTATCTTCAGTGCACATTGTTATTATAGGAGGAAATATTTCTTTTCCAGAGAGTGAAAATTGAGAAGGCCAGATATAAAGCAGATAGGGTATTTAGAAACATTGCAGTGCGCAGCTATCTTGTATGAATGTGCATAGATCATTGTGTGGATGCTAAAAACATGGAGTCAAGTTTGATGTGGAATTAATTCAGCTGGTATTCATATCTAGGAAATGCAAAAATACTGTTCAAAAATCCTATTCCAAAACTGAGTCTGTGAAATGGCTGTTAGTCTGCCAGTATTTTCCTTATCTTGTCCCACCTTGTATGCCAAGATTTGAAGAGGACTTGTAAGAATGTTCCACCGAATGAGGTTATTGCCTTCCTCACCCCTGAACCTTGAACTCATTTAATATTCCTCTTCAGTCCTTGTGGATCAATGTGAAATGCTTATTGAATGAAATACTGGGGCCAGCATGCAACACCATATAGCCCCTTGAGGGATAAAGTTTCAGAATACCTGAAAAAAGGAAATTAAAAATTTCAGTCCCAATGTCCTGTATATAAGCTCAGTTTTTGATTTCTGCTAACTTAAAATTGTTATTTTGTGTCAGTATACTGGTAAAAATGAACAAATAATATAGGAAAAAAATAAAGCATTTAAAGAACTGTATAGGAATTAGAAAACATTGTGTTACTTAAAATTAGATTCTGCCCTTTCTGTCAAAAAAAGCCACACAAGGTAATGAAATCCTTTATGAATGATGGAATTGTTCAACAAAAACATTACAATTGAATAGGGACAGGGAGAGGCTTCTCTGGTTATTGTAAGCCATTCCCCCCATAAATTGGCATAACTGAAAACAAAGCCTCAGACAGAATAGGATTTAATAGAGAAATGTGGTGTGTTCGTTGATCAAAGCTTGAAGTACAATTCAAAACCTGGCCTTTGGAAGCTTTATAAATAGGAGTCTGTTTTAAGTCTTTGTAAGCCATGTGGGTTCTTTATACTTAACCTGAAGGCATTCTTGATGTTACAATGAGATAATTTGTGAGAAGTTTATTAATAACATAATCTGCTTCTTCTTTTGTTCTCTGTGCTTAGTTGTTCTCTGTAGAAAAGTTATGTGCTGCTCTATCTCCAACTATCCCACTTTAAGTAAAATTAATGATTGAATATAAAAGAACTTTAGATCTTAAGTAAGCAATGTTGAGGAATGTAATTTGTTTGTTTTTCCCCCTGGATGAAATGCTGAATATATGAAATGAATAATAAAGATTTAGGAAACAATCACTGACTCAGTGTGCAATCCTAATTCAAAGATGTGCCACCTTCAGGAGTTTAGAAAAGCGCCTCTGGAAGCAGAACTATGTTTTTGCCCAGATGCTTTTAAAAAATTGCTGAGAGAGTAAACTGTCAGCAGACCTGCTCTTCTGGCTGTGCTGTGCTGTCAGGAGAGCTAGAAAGAGGTTCAGAGAATGAGTGGGAGGAAGGAGGAGTTGTGTTATGCCAGACTGAAACCTGTTCCACTCCACTGAAGGAATGTGTGAATGCATTGTGGGTTCTGCTTGGCCCTTCACCACCTTTGCTGGTAAGGGTTCTGCACTTAAGTACATTTAACTTCCTTTGACTTCCAGAGAAGGGCAGAGAGAGAGTTAAGCACATGCATACAAATTAACACCTAATATTACATAATGGTTCATATCTGTGCACATTTGGGCTTAAATCTAATCATTAAATGAATTACACTTGCTAGTTTAAAATCTAGTTAAATTAGTCTGAGTAGACCCATTGAATCAGTAGGAACCTGATTGGTCAATGCTTAGGTAAATTCCATTGATTCAACACTTCTATTCCATTTGGGGCTATATTCTTTCTTTTAGCACAGTGGGCCCTTGGGATTTGCTGGAATTTGGTTTCGGGACCTTAGATGGATTAAATACAGCAGAGTACTAGAATGGTATAAAATAGCAAAAACAAGGTTTGCTTTTTGGAATTTATATATATATATTTAATATTACCAAGCTGTGGATGGTTAAATTTATAGATTAAAAAAAAAAAAACCTTCGATAAGATGGACTAACTATATAATGTGCAGAGGTACTTCTCTGTTTGGCTACGCAGGTGAAGCACACATGAGAAGTAAGTAAAGAGGAATATTCACTGTACCCTTATAAAGACAGAGAGACTGCTGCACCTCACTTCCTTTTTGCTTCTCCTGTCTCTTGAGGCACAAAGATGAAATACTTTTGACTATAGGGGCAGAGAAATAACTTCATGACTTTATATTGATGTATGATCAGAAAATTAATTAAGACGGAAGGGTCTTCTCAGTCAAGAAGATGCTAACAGGGATGCAGTTGTAGTTCTGTTTGATTATTGTTACCATTTTGTTTTCTTCCACTTTTCTGCTCTGTAAAAGAGAGACATGGCTGGCAGACAGATGAAGGTGAGCAGAGGTCTCTGTCATACTTGCTCAAAGAAAAAAGGATTTCAGTTTTTAAAAATGCTGCTATTGTTTAGCCTCAAGGAGAACACACAGACCTTGAGTGGATGTTGTTGCCATGTCCTCCTTTCAGATTCTTTTTAGAGAAATCTGCCTCCCCACAGACAACATATGACATTGAGCAACAATACTGAGCTATCTTTCTAGGAGAACATATTGTCAAGATGTCCTCTTGTACCTATTTTTAAAAGGCACTCCTTCCCCTCCTCCCACCATGGCTACCTTTGCACTGTTGTGCTAAATTGTAAATGGGAGTCCAAGCTCTTACAGTAACTGAAAACAGACATTTTCTGTTCAATTTATACCTAGCCTCTAGTTAAAAAGAGCTATACAGATGATAGAATGGGGAGTGGTCAATGACATATACATCACAAAAAATGTATCCATAAACTCTCATAAGAGGGTTGTGTAAAAAATAAAATCATAGTATCAAGATTTTCTTTAATAAATTCAGCAGATCTATATTTCTTATAATGAACAGCAAAAAGGGGAGTTTGTTGTTACATCCAGAATAGCAGTATGTTCCATGAAAGAAAGCTGGGCAGTATTTGACATTGTGAACACATTTTTTTAAAAAGTGCACATAAACCACTGTGCATATTTCTAAAATGTACATTACCACTCTTTAGCCAATGGGCTAAAGAAACATATAAAAATGCACCGGAATTTTATTTTGCTAAAATGAAAGGTGTGACAACATAGAACTGGAATGGAATTCACTTGACAAATATGTCCATACTTAGTGAGAATGACCAGAACATGAAAAGAGATTTCAAAATAGAATTCCTTCAGAGTGTTCTCTGCATCTCCAAAATCTAGAAGGGATTTTCATTCCTTTCCTGTCATCAAAGCATTCACAGAGCAGCTATTTTTCAACAATGGGAACTTCCGTTCATGGAGAAATGGCTGCTCCATGAACACTTTGATGACGGGTGAGTAGCAGGATGCCTCAATGATGATTAAATTACGGGAGGCAAGTGTGATTGACTCTCACATCTGTGCGCTTTACGGATGATTTAGCCACGTTTCAGGGATGGTAAGGTTCCGTGTGATAGTTGCCTAAGCTTTGGTCCCCATTGAGTTATGAAACTCGATAACTCACTGGGTGGCTTTGAGCCATTCACTTTTTCCCAGGCTAACCTATTGAAAAGGACTGTTGTGAGGATAAAGTGATGAGGATGAGAGCCATTAGTGCAGCCTTCAGCTCACTGGGATAAAACGGGAATATAAAGTGTAAATAATGAATAAAATAATTAAGAAAACACTAGTGCTAATTCTTTTTCTCCCTGTTGTGATCTTGAATAGCACTGCTATATTGCTTGTGCTCAGCTAGAAAGAAAAGGGGAAAAACATCATATAGTTCTGTGAATGGACTGAGTGGTTCCCTGTCTAGTTTGGCCTATTGTGGCATCCAAGTGTTTGCTATTAGAAAAAGAACATTAAAATAGGTATATGTGGGTGTGCTCCAATACATCTGAATGCTCTTACAATATTTTAATGTTCACATTAGAAGGCATGTGAAGGAGGAAAATAATGAGTGAGGGGTGGAATTAAGTGATCATTTTCAAATGTCAGAAACGGTTTGCTTAGCTTGGCTCCTGGGTGCTGGGTTGAAGGTTGAGATCAGTGTTTTGGTTACCCTTGACTTTAACCAGCTGAGCGGGAGTAAGAAAAAATTAGACTGCAAATGATTCTGAGAGTTAAATTCTTGGGCATGATGCCAGCAGTTGAGCTATTAAAGCTGGCTTTCCCATCAACACTTAAGCAACAGGTTTTTCAGAAATCAGCTTTAAGAGGATGGCTAAAGTTAGATAAAAGGCTTTATTGCTTAAGCCCTAACTAATGAGCTCTTGAGTGTTTTAAGGCCATTTTGCCAATCATTCTCTGCTTTCTCACAGACATGCACAGGCTGCAGTAATTAAGGATTTGTTTACATTACAGTTACTGGCCTAAAATTTTACAGCTCAAGGCCTGAAAACTGCCCAAATAGGATATGGGGAATATTTAGCATTGCTTTTTGCCATTCAAGGTGCTATTTTTCACCTGTAAAAGGAATCCCCTTTTCTTCCCTACACCTTAAAACTTCTGGTTTAACTTTATTTAGTATCATTTATGCAAGGGCATGGGAAATAATCTTTTTGTGATTACAGTATGAAAAAACCTCCTTAATTTCTTCCTTATCAGTGTGATAAGTCATGTAGAAATACACAAGCTCAGACACCATTTCTGGAAGAGTAGTCCAACCATCCCAGTTATGGATGGGAAATTTGGCCAGGTTTGCTTTCTGCTACATTAGACTTTCACCTTCATTTTCCTTCCTTCCTGAAATGAATTTTGCAAATGCTGGGAAATTTTTCAAAATGAACTGTAACAAATTTCCCCATTTACACCAGTACATTTAATAATTGCAACATGGAGAGATTCCATGCATGCAGAGATTGTCTACTGACCTTCCATACTGGTGTCAAAATAAGCCTGTGAGCAAAACGAGATAGCAATTTTGATTTAGTGTTAATGTGGATGAATACACGCCAAATGAAACCCAGTCATAAAAGGAAGCATCCATAGTTCTCGGCCTAGATCAAGGTTGCCATGCACATGTTGTGTTACAACTCCCAACATTCTTTGCCACTGAATATTCTGACTGGGGCTGCTGGCTCTTGCTGTCCAACCACTTATGAAGGGCTGTATGAATTCATTTCTAGATTAACGAATAGGTCAGTTTTGTTTTGTCTGATATGCAATTGTTGTTTTTAAGACCTCAAATTCTTTCCAACAAACATGGAGAAATTTGAAAATTTTGAAGATCTTATTAACAACAAATTAAAATGAAATACTTACCAATTCTTAACCCCATCCGAGGGAGTCATGAGTAGGTTTGCATGATATAGGCCTCTTTGCCACTGGCATTCTCTCTCTCTTCCTCTCTCTCCCTCTCCCTCTCCCTCTCCCTCCCTCCCTCCCTCTGTGTGTGTGTGTGTGTGTGTGTGTGTGTGTGTAAGAGAGAAAAAGTGTTTATGGGTGTGTGAGAGAGATGACTTCATTTCAAAAGTGGTCAAAATGCATAGACAGTTTCCAGATCTTGCATAGAATGTATAGACACTTTCCAGAACTTTCTTTTGTGAGCAATGAAAAAGAAGCATGAAGTCACAATTCTTGAGAGCCCCTAATAATAGTGGGGAGAAAGAAGGACTCCTCATGAAGTGTTGTCCAAAAATAAAGGAGGAAAAAAGCTTGAAGAACATTGGGCTTGCCAGCCCTTTCAACAGAAGGCAGAAAACCATTGCCAGGCCTTTCAGTTTTTATCTCCATGCTCAGATTTCTAATAGTTCAAAATTGAAATGATTCATCTTTTAAGGTTGCTTTCCCCAGCAGCTTATTTTAGGATGATGCCATTGCTGTTTTATATTTGCCTTATTTAAGTTGTTTAATAATTGTTGTTTTAGCGTCTTGCACCTCACTTGGAATATTTGTTTAGGGAAAAAAATCAAATATAGTGAAGGAAATATAGGGCACTGAAGGAAAGGATGAACCTTTGGTTGTCATTCTTTAGTAACAGCTTCCAGAAAGCTAGGATGTTTTTTAAAGCTATTTTTGTGTGTGCTGACTATGGAAATTATGGGAAAGTAAATAATGTAACAATATCAAATCTTAGACAGCTTCTTCATTCTGTCCAGGTTACCCTAATAGGGTTACTAGTCCCCCAAACCAAAACTATATTAATTCCTTCTTCTGTGAACATGATGGTGGTGGGGTGAGGCACCTCGCCCTCCATTCCTGTGCCATAGAATCCGAGTCCCACTGAGCTACCTGGTGCATCTGCTGCCGCCATGGGTCGCTCACTGCTTAGGTCAAAATGAGGCATCCAGTGCCAAGCACAAGGCACTGTACATGCCAGGCAGCTCAGTGGGATCCCTGGTCAGACAGCTGCAGTGGCACAGAAACAGAGGGTCTTGGAAGACTTGGAGTCACAGGTATATTTTAAAACGCATTTCAGGCAGTAACACCCTGGTTCTGGTGAAGAATATGCTGGATATCATCAGGACTGCTTGTAACAGAACTAGGACATGTGTCTACTAAATAGGATGACTCCAGAATGTGTATGTCTCGGGAGGGGGGGGGGGGGGAGGATGAGACTTTTGAACTGTGCAGACAAGGGCAACGCCAGTGTGTAAGAACAAAAGCAGTGTGGAGACATTTCAAAGATAACTTTTTGGACTATAAATCTCAGAACCTCTTACCAATTTAGATCCCTTTCACCTTACACAGTTATAGTTGCTATGCCACCACTCTATATGATCATGGAATTTGTAGTTTTATTTAGGTCTCTGCCAGAGAGTTACAGCCCCCATAAAAATACAAAATGTCAGGATTCTTTAGGATAGTATCAAAATATTAAAATTTTGTAGTAGGAAAGAAGCCATGGTCAGTGGACATACTGGAAACTTATCTAAAATTATTTTCAGAAGCTCTGAATTTTATCAGTGTGCAAGAATATGTTTTGACATGGCTAAAGGCCGAGAGCTTCTTGCCTTCCAGGTTCATAAAGTCTTATTATCTCCATGCATGAACATTTAGTTTCCCTTCATTTCTGAGACAAAGGCTGTATGCATATGTAACCCACTGTTGCTGCTGTTGTTATGTGCCTTCAAGTAATTTACAACTTCAGATGCTTTACATCAGAAAATGTTGCTTCCTTTCCTTTTCCCTGAAACATTTTAATATCCCCTCACAAATGTTTTCTTCGTGTTTACAGTGGTGCCTCGGGTTACGAAAGTAATTCGTTCCGCGGCTGCTTTCGTAACCCGAAAAGCCTTCGTAAGCCGAATTGCCATAGGCGCTAATGGGGAAAAGCCGCGATTCCGTGCGAAAAAGCCGAAAAAAGCACCAAAAGTTTTTTCGTAACCCGAAAAAACATTCGTAACCCGAAACAATAATTCCCTATGGGATTTTTTCGTATCCCGAAAATTTCGTAACCTGGGTATTTCGTATCCCGAGGTACCACTGTATTATGGTTTACATTAAATGTATTCAAGGTTCTTCAAGGTCTATCTTGTCCCAAATATTATGGAAGGTATTATACTATCTATCTGTCTGTCTATCATTGTTGTTAAATGCCCTCAAGTTGACCTTGACCCATGGCAATGTTGAGAATGAGACATTACCAAGACCCCATATGTAATACCACTCTGCTTACCAGGTCTTGCAGGCTCAGGCCCATGGCCTCCTAGCGATCTGGCATGTAGTCTTCCTCTCTTCCTGCTGCTTTACACCTTTTCTTGCATTTCTAAGTCTTTCCTTCTTTTGATGTGACCAAAGTATGACAATCTCAATTTAGTTATCTTGTCTTCCAGGGGTATTTCTAGCTTGATCTGTCTTCTTGGCCATTCACAGTATCCTCAGAACTCTTTTTCCAGCATGAGTTGATTTTCCTTCTATCTGCTTTTATTTCTGTCCAGCTCTCATAGCCACATATGGTAATGGGGAGTACAGTGGTCTGGATGAACCTAACTTTAGTATTCAGTGTTATGTCTATGCATTTTAGGAATGTGTCTAGTTATTTCATAGCTGTTCTTCCAATGCAGTTTCTCTCTCTCTCTCTCTCTCTTTATTTCACCCTCTATCTCACAAACACACATACTATATATATATAGTAGATTATATGACTTCCATCCATAGAAAGTTATCTTTGTCTCAATGGAACATATTAGCTTAATGAGATTTACTTTCAAGTAGAAGCCTTATGAGTGCCAGTGTGGTATAGTGGTTTGAGAGTTGGACCAGGATGCAATTCTTGACTAATTTCATTCTCCAAAGAAGTTTATTGTTGTGTGCCTTCAAGTCACTTCCAACTTATGTTGATCCTAAGATGAACCTATTATGGGTTTTTTTTTGTTTTTGTTTTTTTTGTCGCAACATTTGTTCAGAACGTGTTTTTCATTATCCTCTTCTGAAGCTGAATTGCCCAAATTCATCCAGTGGGTTTACATGGCTGAGCTGGGATTTGAACCCTGGTCTCTAGAGTTCTAGTCTAATGCTCAAACCATTATGCCATGCTAGTTCTCATTAAAAAGAAGTACTGGCTTATTTAACTTTTTTTTTTGCACTGTGAAAAAGTCTTTGAAAATTGTGCAAGTTAGGACATGTAGAAAATAATACTTCTGCAAATTTTCTGTTCAGAATATGCTGTTTGCATAGAAAATGCAGTTGGAATACTCTGCCTTTCAAATAGAATGTGCCTTTAAATAACACATCTTTTGATAACCATCTGTGACATAAAAAACATACATTATAAACACAAATCAGGTGACTGAAATCAGGTGAACTGAAAGGATTTCAGTTCACAACTCTCTTAGATCCTCATCATATTCTGTTCAGCTTGCCCTGTCTGCTTTCCTGGTAGCAAGGCTTCATTTCATTTACATCATGATGCTAGATTTGGATCCTTGGGAATTCATTAGTGTCTTGGTACTTCACTAAGCCAGGAACCAGTATACACTCAAGAGTTTCAGCATCACTTCAGAAGCCCATCAACTTATTTAATTATTTATTATAAATTCAACCTGCTATCGGTGCCTCTAGAGATAAGGAACACATTTTGTAAGGATTCCCAGGAGGTGACAAAGTAGAAGTTAGTTCAGCTGTAGCATATGCACTTCTCTCTCTCTCTCTCTCTCTCTCTCTCTCTCTCTCTCTCTCACACACACACACACACACAGAGAGAGAGAAAGAGAGGCTATGTGCTCTTGGCAAGCATTTTCAAGAGAATTAGATCTCTTCATGGTTTGAGCTGGTGTCCCTTGGTAGTGCTATGTTTTATTCTGTCATAGAACCAGAGTGGGCTTAGATGTGCATCCTGTCTCCACTCCACTCACAGAGGCAATCAGAGCTAACTCTTCTCTGAGAAGAACACTACTGGGAGGACAGCTTTGAAAAGACCTTTTTCCAATCTCTGTCTGGAAAAACAACATTCACTAGGTCTATCTGATCCTTTGTTCTTTAGTAGGCACCAGATCCCATCTGATCCTGGAAACTAAGCAGGGTCAGCCCTGCTTAGTGCTTGGATAAGAGGATGACTATATTGTGCTGTGGACTATATTTCAGAGGAAGGAACTGCAAATTCAACTCTGAGTATTCCTTACCTAAAAAATCACTATGACATTCATGGAATCACCATAAGTCAACAGGCAACTTGAAGGCACATGCATACACTGAGGCGGGATACAGACGGCCAATTTGGGGCGGTCTGGCCCCGCCCCTTTCCCCGGAGTAT
>NC_056525.1:154990912-155040868 GCF_019175285.1 Sceloporus undulatus | reverse complement strand
GAGTATCGGGGCACTCAGCGGGTTACACGGCAGCGTTGAAGGGCCCCACTTCCGCCGGCTTTTTCGGGCTGCGGGGGGAAAGGGCCCAAAAGGCGCCGCTTCCCGCAGCAGGGAAAAGGGGTGTTCCCTGAGGGCTTTCAAGCCCCAAGGGACACCCTGGCGGCGGCGGGTGAGGCAGGAGAAAGGGGGCCGCTTGGCCCCTTCTTCCGTTTTAGTCCGATGGGGCGCAGCCTTCAGACCAGATGCGGCCAGCGGACTAACAACCGGCCGGAGCTCCGAAACACCCCATGGAAAGTTCCTTCCTGCTCCGTGTCAAAGGGCGCACTTAGCGCCCTGCGCGGAGGGCTAGTACGTCCATGGGGCCGCACCGCCCCGTTCTAGAGGCGGGCGCTGGCCATGAAGTACCTCACGGCGGCAGCCCGTGCGGAAGGGGCGCCCGCCGTTTAGTGCTGTGTTCGCCAACGCACTTAGGGTTAGGGCAGTGCGGGGAAGCACAACCCTTTCGTAAACCCTAGTGCGTGGCGCGGACAGCACCTTACAACTGCCCGGTATGTAACCGGCCATCGATTCGAGCAATGTTCCCCAGGGGAAGGTTCAAAATATCCTAGGAAGGCTGGGGAATGTATAGTTGTATTACAGCCATTGCATTTTTTAGGGGCTTGTTCAGATTTTTCTTTTTGACCCAACCTGTGATATTATTATACTGTAAGCTTGAGGATTTGGGATATAATATACCAAAGTCCCTGCCCCTGTTTCCCATGGTTAAACCCAGCAGGTCATAAATAAGCCTAGTGATATAGTTCACAGGTAGGTAGGTACTTGAAAAATGTTTTATTTTTGAAAATGATTATTAATTTATTTTGGTAAGAACATAAAAAATATTTTGGGAAAACAGTTTATCAATGAAGGATGGAGAGGAATTTGAGAGATGCTTAAAAAAAATGCAAATCTGGTAAGGAAGGGAAAAAAAAGGGAAAGGGAAAAATTCATCACTTACATAAAGGATTTAAACGTGCTTTACTAGGTGAATTTACAGAAGGGCCCCTTGAGGCGCATCGTCAATTACGTGCGAGAAGGGCCAGCGCTCCTGACGTTGCCTTGCCCTCGGCTTAACTGAGTGCGTCCAAAAATGGCAGCGGGGGGCCTTATCTTATTTACAGATGGCGCCGCCATTTTGACGTTGCAAGATAGGATGTTTCAGCGTCTTTCCTACTTTTTGTCGCTCGGATTCTGGACGTCGGCCGCACCCAGCAAGAAAGTGTTCACGCAAGTGTTGCGCCTCCACGCCTGCAGCACTCTTTCTGGGGTTTCCCCAGGAAGGAGAGTGCCATTTTGGCGCTTCTCCTTGCTCCAACGAGGGCAGCCGCGCGGTTTTTTTTTTTTTGCTGCTGCGGCCCCCTCGCGGAGCAAACCGGCAGCAGCAGCGCGAGACTGCCCCTTTTGGGCGTCTGTAACGTGCCTAGATTAGGGAGGGTCAAAAAAAAACTTTCATTCTTCTTTTTTCACCCTATAAAGGGGCCCCTTCTTATCGTAATAGCTACCATGGAAGAAGAGTGCAGGGAAGGAAAAAAGTGGAAGAATGCGGAAAAATGAAAAATTTCTTTTTTCTCAAAAATATGGGTTCAAGGCAGACCAATTCAACTTGGGGCGGGGCCTTGTCCAGTGCTCCCTCTAGGCATGGGGGACCACTGGCAACCAGGCCCCTGATCCTGGAGGGGGGCCAGCCATGGGTCATGAAGTGGACACCCAGGCAAGGAAGGAAGCTTTTTTGTGCTTCCTTTTTCAGCCTGAATTTGGGCTGGCCTTTTAGACTGTGGTGAGGCTTTGGGCCCAATCCGGGGGGCAGTATAATCTGATGCCCACACCCCCAGAATGGGCATGAACAGGAGGCCAATCCAATGCTCACTTCCTGAAGCGGGGAACTGCCACCCAGCCGTTCTCAAGCCATTGCCAGCAGGAAGTTGGGGGGTTTTTCTCTTCTTTTCTAGTGCTTCTGGCCAACCCTTATAGAATGACCTTGGATCCATGGATTTTCTGTTCCACTTCAGGGGCTTTATTTGTGCATCATCCAAAACTTACCTACCACACCCCCGGATGCAGGGTTTTGGAAGCTGGCTTTATTTGATCCATTCTTGCTTTGGGTGAAAAACTATTTTTTGAGAGGGTGTTTCATTTTAAAAGTACTCCTACAGTGAACTACATAGCCCAAATTTCACAGGATGGAACCTGATAAAGTGGTGTCATTTTTGCAGTGTGGTCATTCCCTACTGTTATGAATGCTAAGGAAAGAAAAGGTAATGCCAGTATGTGGGAGGGGGCATTAAGCAAGGCACTTATGTGCCTGTTCTCACCTACTCCTTGTTAGCCCCGAGAGTCTACATATGCTGTTGTATATGAGTTCAACATCATAGACAACTATTGTTGGACAACTCTGAAATATGATTTGTTCAAAGTAGATTTGTATTCTGATTAAAGAGTGAAAACATTTTAAGAAAGCTGATAGGAGAAAAAAAACAACTCATTTGAATGTGGTCCTGGAGAAGAGTTCTATAGATACCAATGGACTGCTAAAAAGTCAGACTGATGGGTCCTAGAGGAATCCAGCCCTGGACTCCCCATGAGGAGCTGAACTAAGTTAAGACTGTCGTACTTATGGCCATATCAGAGAATAAACATTGTCTCACTAAAGATAATAATAGGAAGACAACATTCCAGATGGTAAGGACTCAATCAAGAAATCCATGGCCCTGAGTTGGCAAGACCTCAACACTGCTGTTGATAATAGAGTAACTCTGAAGTCTCTTCCACTTCATAGGGTCATCATTAAGTCCAAAGTCAAACTTACAGCAGTAAACAACAACAAATTTAATATCATTTTGCTCCTCTGAAGGAAACTTTCCTACATCTTCCATTCCTTTTGATAAGAAATCAATATTTGTTTCCTTGGAATCTTACTAGTTATCACATGTGAATTAATTCGTCCTCCAGTACACCCTAACACAGAATTGAAGGACAAATGTGAGTAAAGGAACTGGTATATCAGAGTACAAAATATTGATAGATCTGGGAATAAGTTGAAGTTTTTAGATAGAACTATAGCAGAAACAAATAAAGAATTGGCTATTAGTGGATGAAGAGAATGGATTCTGACAGATATTGTAGAAAGGCAAAAGCTGGAAAAGAGTACAGAATCAAAAATAGTATACATCCAGTCAAGCAGCTTCCAAGAGTGGAAGCAGGAGGGGTCATAGGTGATACTCTGGAGACAATTTGAAGTTTTTTAAGATAGAGAGTATAACAGACAAATAAGAATTTGGCTATAGTAGGTGAATAGAATGGATTGTGGCGATAGAAAAGACAAAGGCTGAAGGAAAAATACATAAGCAAAAATAGCATTATCCAGTCAAACAGCAGCTTCAATGAGTGCAATCAAGGAGGGGCCATAGCTGGAATTCCCCTGCCTTGTGTCAAACCGCAAAATTGTGTTCTAGGAGAGTGGAAAGTTTCCACAGAACAGGTTTTCATTAACATGGAAGGTGCAGGTAGTAGGGGAATATGATTAAAATATAAAAATAAATTTGCCAGAATTATTATAGTTCTTATGATCATTATAAAAATGGCTAAGGCCTGTTACAAACGGGCCACCCTAGTACGTGACGAGCGCGTACGGGATTAGAAAGGGGTTGTCACTTCTGTACGCCCCTAACCCCTAGTACGTACCCAGTCCGTACAAAATGGTGGCACCGTTCCACACGGGGAGCGCCCATCTTTAACGTAGCGACGCACTGCATCTTGCACGTCACACAAGCACATATGATGCGCGAGTGCGCCATTGGCGCCTCGTGGCATCATAATCCGCACCGCAAGAGAAAGCGCCAGTTTGGCGCTTCTTATTTGCAGCGCGGGAGGAGCCTCGCAGTTTGGATGCTGGGGCTCCTCCACGCTGCAAATGAAGGTGGCAGCCGACCGCCCCTCTGGGCGGTCTGTAACGCAACCCGAGATTATACTTTATTGGCACAGGACTTACAGGAACAGAACGGAATAGAATGGCAACGGAATGGGTGGAAAAGGAAACAGGTGTTGCCACATGAGAGAATGCTGCTTGATGGCCCAACCGGGAGTCCCCAAGCCATCCCCACATCGGTTCCTGGGCAGCCGATTAGAAGTTCAAGTTCAAAAACTTACTTCAAAAATGGGCTGCCATGGAACAGATGGAGGAAATAGTCTTGGGGACTTCCAGTAGTAGCATCAGTGGCATTGTCCATGCAGTAACAGCTATTCTCCCCCCCATTCCATTCTGTTCCATTCCTGTTTCTGTTCCTGCAAGTGCCATGCAATAAATGTAATTGTTTTTGACAGAAGAAATGTTGATGTGATGTGTAAGGTTTTTTAATAATTTAATTTTTCCTTGCAAATTATTAAATTTGCATAGAAAAAGCTAGAACACTTGTTTTTGTTCATGTAGTGTTACTGCAAATGAACAGAGGAATGTTGTAGATTGATAAAATCTGCATGGGGAAGACCAGTGGGGAACAATAATATAATAAACACTGGAAGTGATACATCTATGGTTATTTTAAGTAATGAAACACTGATGGTAGGCTGGTTTTTGCACATTGAAGTGTGAATTGAATGTTCAGGCTGTTGTTAAAAAGAAGAAGTAAAACGGGGGGAGAAGAATGAAGATATGTTGATGCTGGGTGAAAGCAATAGCAGCGCAGCGTTGGTGGATTTTGGCAAGGACATCCTTTAAAACATATTAAAGACAGACTCTCTTTGTTGTAAGTAAACCTTGCTAATTAGAAGCAAGATGTAACCACACTGTAGTGTGGAAAATGTGTTAATATGTATGTGCGAAAGAGACAGAAATCAACATACACATACACTTGTAGGCCTGTTCTGTATTGTTTTTCTGTCTTTACAAGACTCTTTGTTGCTCAAAAAAGTCGTTGGGCCCAAACAGACAAGCCAAAATAAAGCTGCTTCCAGGTCATTTTGGAAGTATGCTGTTTTAAATGATGCATGCATTTAAGAGGCCAGAAGCCGCGCCAAAAGGCCATGCTCCAATCCTACAGCACTGGAGCAAGAAAGGAAATGACAGATTAGATTTAGAGTGACATAGCAAAATGAAGGCTTTAATTTGTTTTTGGACCACTGTTGATTGACCTTGTCTCACTTATTATCTCAAGATCTATCCTTTGCAAAGTGAGAGATGGGGGATTTGGGATGCACACAAAGACTTCCTCCAATGAACAACAGGAAGCCTCAAAGAGTTGGGGAATCTGATATTGATGGCAAAGGCAGTGATAAGAGCAAGCCAGCAGCTGAAAGAGATTAGATTTTAGAACCAAGATTGGGGTGGGGGTTGGGGTTGGATGGTCTGGGAAGATAGTGGTAGATTAAAGAAGCTGGAACAGGATAAGCGAAGGATGGAGAACAGTGGAAAGACAGACGTAGACAGACAATAGACTTGGGGAGGTGAGGAAGCTAGCCGGGAAGAGCCAGGGCAGGGCAGGGGCAGGGCAGGCAGGTGTGGTACAGCTGGCTGGAAAGAAGATTGAGAAGAGGGCTAGAGACTTGGGGAGGGATTGCTTGAGAGATGCTTAAGCTAGCAGGAGAACTGAGGGAGAGACCAACAGACCTAGTGTATGAGAGCTCAGAATGAGAGTTAGGAAAGCAGCAAGGAGTGAGAGTTCATGGTAAAAGAGAAACTAAAATGTCCAGGTGGTTGTATGGCTGGGGAGTTAGAAATCCTGAAACATGTGCATGAGAAGGCATGCAGAAACGAAACAGAGAGTCCCAGAAGGCTTGTGAGATGACTGAAGGGGGGTTTCTGTGGAAGGGCAGGTGTCCATGTCCGGGGAGGGGGGGGGGAAGAGAGGCTCTCAGGTCTACTCTTTGGTATTCAGCGTCTAGCCTTTTTCTTTGTTTATGCTGATGGGATTCGCTGGCGGACAACCTTTCTTTTGTTGTTAGATCAATAGTTCTATATATGTAGCATATACCACAAAAAAGTGACTAAAAATTCCTGGTGGCATTGTGGGAGACTATAGCTTTCATCAATGGAGCTGCATGGTAGAGTTGGTTAGGGACCTTTGCACGCAGGGGATGGAGCCAATTCTGTACAGTTCAAAGTGAGGAGCGCTGTAATGCCACCTTGAGCTAGTTTGAGAAAAGGTTTTCATGGGATGGAACAACATCTTTTCCTTGTCTCAGGCAACCTAAAGTATTAGGCCAACCCCACTCAATCTGATTGCCTGAATCTTATTTAGGTTCATTCTTCCCCTTCACTCTGAGAGGATGGCCTGATCGGGTGTCACCCTCTTCTGGGGTGTTGCTGCACATACCCTGGGAGTGTGAGAACCACTGAGATAGAGATGGGACATACAATGTGTGGTGACTGGATGATGAGGATATGATGGATGATGATGATGGATGATGATGACGACTGAGACAATACATATTAGAGAGAAAGAGATCTATAATGATATTATGATGACGAGTAAATTTATTGGAGAAAAATCAGAATATGTACAAAATATGTTTGAACCCTTATTCCTCTCATGAAGAAAAATAGTACTAACTTCAAAAGACTGAAAGATCAAAGTTAAGTGCAGAAGCAGATATGAACTGAACAGTATTGTTAACTTTATCTTTAGTATGAGCTCCCCCCCCTCCCTGTGCATTAGATAGTACTGAACCATAGATATGTGAAGCACTAATCTGGAACTAACAGGATAAGTTCTATAGAACTGATTCTTTGGGAAAGAGTATTTATGTGTGGTGGTCAAAGAGGAGTTTTGTGTGAGATGGGCACAAGATAATATAAACCTTGCGTTATTTTTCCCCCTTTCCTTTCAGTTAGATCTCTGGTGTCATACTTGTGCTTGTTACTTGGTTTGTATTGGAAAAATATGTGCATCTCGAGGGGTGGCACTCCTTAATTAGAAGAAAATAGATTGGGGCTGGTGTTTGCTCTCTGCCCTGATGACGTCTGATGGAAGCGTATTTGGATGGAGTCAAAAACACGGCCTGTGTCGTTTCTTTCCAGTGGGAATCTTCATTTTGAAGCATGTGTGCAAAATGAGACAATGGAACTCTTAAACCATACTGGAGGATGATGTTTTTGAATGCTGTCTATGCGACCACTTTTTCTATGTTTACTTTCAAGTCCCTGACCAGGAATGTCCAGGCAAGATGATCCCTTAAAACTTTAGTTTTAGTGGGTATTTAAATAATGATCCCCATTCCTCTCTCACATTAGATTGTTAAATGAGGTACCATGAAGGCAGAGATGTGATTACTATGAGATAATGAAAACCCATGGGTGTAGGAAACAAGTGTGGAATACTTGTTTTCTGCAGCAATTTCTGTGTTAGATTTTTGGGTAGAGCTGGTGTGCTCTGTTCTACCTTTTTAAGCCTCTGTTGCTCAAGGGATATGGTCTTCTTTCCAACCTCCACAACTCTTATCAGAAATCTCTATTTCCTGGCAGCAAGGAGGCAGCCAGGCTTCAAAGACAGAACATTAACCATGATCACTGAATACAGTCTGTTTGTTATCTGTAGGAGAGGGGAATATCAATGTATGCTTATGTCATAGACTCAAACTTGCAAATAGATGCACACCTCAATAAACCAATATGTTCTCTACCCCCTTTCCTTGTTGTTGTTGTTGCTGCTGTGTGTAATTGTCATAATAGCCAGCCACACCACCCCTTCTAACCTGGCAGAGTGTTGTATACTGTATAGATCTAATAAATATATTATTTTAGCTTATTTTAGATGCAACACACCATCTCAACATTTCGTCTAGGAAATCAACAATAACATGCAATGGGATTTGTGTGGTTATTATTATTTTTCTTTCTTTCTTGAAATATAGTTGAGGATAGTCCCCCCACCCTTTTCTTTATATTGGTGTCTTGTTCTTCTCAGTGTAATAATGAACGTGTTCCGTGTTGTTCAGTGATGTGTTCAGATTGGATTGTACATGGCTGCTGTGGAACTGTATTTAATTTTGGCCTGACACAGTGGACAAATTACCAAGAAGTCTGCCCCAGTGCAAAAATAGAGGATCTGATCTCTGATTATGCAGCAATAGAAGTTCATAAGACTTATATGATTTCAGACTTGAATGAACCCAACCAATATATAAATAAAAACAGTTATCCTTCAGAAAATGACCTTTTTATTTTGCAATCATGTTCTCTATTTATTTTTTAATCAATTCCACACTGTTGTATGTGAAAGTAATATGGAAATGAATTGCATCAATCTGTCAAAACATGTTCCTAAATGCCGTATTATATTGAAAATATTTATGGAGAAATGTGTATGTTAAATAAAACTGCATATAAAATGCAATATGATAAGAAAATCACATACACATCCAAAATGCAACAATATTTTCATGCAGTATTATTTTAAAAAAATAGGTCCCCAACACTTCAGAGGTTAATTGAATTTAAGTTTATAAAATAAATACGAGAGAATCTGAAATTGACAGATTCACTGACTGCAACTACAAGACAGGCTCACTCAGTCATCAATTCATTTTCCAGTGGGCTTCAGACATGTATGATTTTTTGAAGACATCTCATGTCTTGGCACTGTCTGGTTTGTTTCTTGTTGTGCTGGCCTATCCTTGAAAAATAATTGTCAACAACAAAAGCTAATGTGGGGGGATTTGGAAAGGGACTGGCATATGTCTACAACTCTTCGGTGGCATGCTGACCGTTCTATATATGTACATATACCACAAAAAGTGACTAAAATTCCTGGTGGCATTGTGAAGACTATAGCTTTCATCAATGGAGCTGCATGGTAGAGTTGGTTAGGGACCTTTGCAGGCAGGGGATGGAGCCACATTCTGTACAGTTCAAAGTGAGGAGCGCTGTATGCCACCTTGAGCTAGTTTGAGAAAAGGTTTTCATGGGATGGAACAACATCTTTTCCTTTGTCTCAGGCAACCTAAAGTATTAGGCCAACCCCACTCAATCTGATTGCCTGAATCTTATTTAGGTTCATTCTTCCCCTTCACCTCTGAGAGGATGGCCTGATCGGGTGTCACCCCTCTTCTGGGGTGTTGCTGCACATACCCTGGGAGTGTGAGAACCACTGAGATAGAGATGGGACATTACAAATGATGGTGATGGTGATGGTGATGATGATGATGATGACGACGACGTATAATATATTTATTGGAGAAAAATCAGAATATTGTACAAAATATATGTTTGAACCCTTATTCCTCTCATGAAGAAAAATAGTACTAACTTCAAAAGACTGAAAGATCAAAGTTAAGTGCAGAAGCAGATCATGAACTGAACAGTATTGTTAACTTTATCTTTAGTATGAGCTCCCCCCCCCTCCCTGTGCATTAGATAGTACTGAACCATAGATATGTGAAGCACTAATCTGGAACTAACAGGATAAGTTCTATAGAACTGATTCTTTGGGAAAGAGTATTTATGTGTGGTGGTCAAAGAGAGTTTTGTGTGAAGTGGCACAAGATAATATAAACCTTGCGTTATTTTTTCCCCTTTCCTTTCAGTAGAATCTCTGGTGTCATACTTGTGCTTGTTACTTGGTTTGTATTGGAAAAATATGTGCATCTCGAGGGGTGGCACTCCTTAATTAGAAGAAAATAGATTGGGCTGGTGTTTGCTCTCTGCCCTGATGACGTCTGATGGAAGCGTATTTGGATGGAGTACAAACACGGCCTGTCTGTCTTTCCAGTGGGAATCTTCATTTTGAAGCATGTGTGCAAAATGAGACAATGGAACTCTTAAACCATACTGGAGGATGAGTGTTTTATGAATGCTGTCTATGCGACCACTTTTCTATGTTTTACTTTCAAGTCCCTGACCAGGAATGTCCAGGCAAGATGAATCCCTTTAAAACTTTAGTTTTAGTGGGTATTAAATATATGATCCCCATTCCTCTCTCACATTAGATTGTTAAATGAGGTACCATGAAGGCAGAGATGTGATTACTATGAGATAATGACACCCATGGGTGTAGGAAACAAGTGTGAATACTTGTTTTCTGCAGCAATTTCTGTGTTAGATGTTTGGGTAGAGCTGGTGTGCTCTGTTCTACCTTTTTTAAGCCTCTGTTGCTCAAAGGGATATTGGCTTCTTTCCAACCTCCACAACTCTTACTCAGAAATCTCTATTTCCTGGCAGCAAGGAGCAGCCAGGCTTCAAAGACAGAACATTAACCATGATCACTGAATACAGTCTGTTTGTTATCTGTAGGAGAGGGGAATATCAATGTATGCTTATGTCATAGACTCAAACTTGCAAATAGATGCACACCTCAATAAACCAATATGTCTCTACCCCCCTTTTCCTTGTTGTTGTTGTTGTTGCTGCTGTGTAATTGTCATAATAGCCAGCACGCCACCCCTTCTAACATGGCAGTGTTGTATACTGTATAGATCTAATAGTATAGTTATTTTAGCTTATTTTAGATGCAACACACCATTCTCAACATTTCGTCTAGGAAATCAACAATAACATGCAATGGGATTTGTGTGGTTATTATTAGTTTTTCTTTCTTTCTTGAAATATAGTTGAGGATAGTCCCCCACCCTCTTTTCTTATATTGGTGTCTGTTCTTCTCAGTGTAATAATGAACGTGTTCCTGTTGTTCAGTGATGTTTCAGATTGGATTGTACATGGCTGCTGTGGAACTGTATTTAATTTTGCCTGACACAGTGGACAAATTACCAAGAAGTCTGCCCCAGTGCAAAAATAGAGGATCTGATCTCTGATTATGCAGCATAAGAAGTTCATAAGACTTATATGATTTCAGACTTGAATGAACCCAACCAATATATAAATAAAAACAGTTATCCTTCAGAAAATGACCTTTTTATTTTGCAATCATGTTCTCTATTTATTTTTTAATCAATTCACCACTGTGTATGTGAAAGTAATATGGAAATGACATTGCATCATATCTGTCAAAACAATGTTCCTAAATGCTGTATATTAGGAAATATTCTTGGAGAAATGTGTATGTTAAATAAATCTGCATATAAAATGCATATGATAAGAAAAATCCACATCCAAAATGCAACAATATTTTCATGCAGTATTATTTTAAAAAATAGGTCCCCAAACTTCAGAGGTTAATTGAATTTAAGTTTATAAATAAATACGAGAATCTGAAATTGACAGATTCACTGACTGCAACTACAAGACAGGCTCACTCAGTCATTTTCCAGTGGGCTTCAGCATGTATGATTTTTTGAAGACATCTCATGTCTTGGCACTGTCCGTTTGTTTTCTGTGCTGGCCTATCCTTGAAAATAATTGTCAACAACAAAGCTAATGTGGAAGGGACTGCATATGCTACAACTCTCTGGCATGCTGAGGCATCTCTTCACTTTTTCCAGTCCTAGTAATTCCTTTTGAGATGAATTAAATGAACTGTGGTGAGAGGAGCTTGATTAGAAAACAACCTACTCAACAAGGTACTTGAAGGATGAGAGATAAAGCAATTGTATTAGCTGTCCAGAATCTGAGGGCTTCAAATGAGATATGAATTTTCATAAATACATTTTATGTATCTAGACATCACTTTATGTAGTACTGTGGTGTTTGGTTCCTGGACCTTCTGTGTTTACTAAAATCAGTGGATGCTCAAGTCCAATTGAACACAAAAACTTTGTAAAATGGCAGCCCTTACATAAAATGGCAAATTCAAGATTTCTTTTGGAATTTGGGGGGCGGGGGTATTTTCAAGCAATAGATGATTGAATCTGTGGATGGAGAATTTCTGGATAATGAGGGCTGACTGTATATCAAACTGTTCTGCACACTAATTTTAGATCATTTAAATAAAACCCAACACACATATTTGGCTAAAGGTTAGAAATAATATGGGTTTCTACGTGGCACTGTCTTGGTGTAACTTGTCAGTGCATCAATAAGTATATTGCAATTGGAGATCAGGGATCAGAAATAATTTTATAGAGATATAAAGTGTTCTCTTTTCTTTCCTCCCTTTAGGTATAAAATGTGTGGCCCCAGCAGTCAGTTGTGAAGATCAGCAAAGTGAGTAATTTTCTCACTTTGCATTTGATGATGTAAATGACCTCTGACCAATGGACAGCTGAACCATGGACAATATAAATGAACCTTTCTGGACTGTTTTTTTAAACCAGTTCTTTCTTTCACCCATGGAAGCCTGTTAACGGATTACAGTAGGAAAAAGAAAGTGGAGACGGGAAGAAAACACCTTGAATTGGAAAGTGATCCTACAATGAGAATTACGAGCACTTCTTGCATCTGCCCAGTCCTAGTTTGTCTCTGTTTTGTGCAGAGGTGTTATGGAACTGCACATCATGGCTCAATCAAGGTGACAAGAAACCAAACTAAACATATAGAGGGGGAAACGGAAGTGCACCATCGACCCAAGCGTGGATGGGTGTGGAACCAGTTCTTTGTTTTAGAAGAGCATATGGGACCAGATCCACAGTATGTTGGAAAGGTAAGATTTCTTTCCATTTTGAGCCTATTTGAGCATTTGGGATTAGAGCTCACAAAAGTTACTTTGGGGGCAACCAAAATTTTGTTTCATTCTGAGAGTTATAATCCAAAAAGTCACTTTTCCAAACTCTAATGAGATGACAATGTACTAGAACAAAAGACAATATTACAAGTCCTTTTTGTTAAATAAGCATTTGAGGGGGATGCATCGATAAGCATGTTAAATTTTTTAAAGATACATCTGTTAACAATATCACCCATTTACATATATTTTCCCCTAAGTTTAGATTAGCTGCATGTGTTGACCATTTTATGTGACCTGTACTGATTCACTAGAGTTTTAACAGATAGATAGAAACACTAGCATATGAATTGCCTCATGTTTTGTTTAAAACATACAGGAAACCACTGGAAGGGATTGTCTGGGAATATGGGTATATTTTAATCAATATGTTGATGACAGTTCTATGTTTCTTTGCCATCTCATTCTGGGAAGAATGTAGAGGCATCTGGAGTCTATGTGGAGATCCCTGACTCAAAAGCCTAGGTGGTCTTTGTTTTTAATGGGATTTCAATGTCACTGGGATTTTCAGTTTTTGAAAATCAGTACAGTTGCCCCTTCATTTTCATGAACTTCAGATCCATTATATTCACATACTTGTGAGGAGCAAACAGAGGGGGTTAAAATGGGGGGGGGCACCCAAGGCGGCTTGCGGGCACCCCCCAGTCAAGCCTATGGGGCTTGAATATCTGTGCGTTTCTGCTTTTACGGTGGGGGTGGTCCAGAACAGATCCTCTCTAAAAATGGAGGGCTGACTGCACTTTCAGTTGCTGATCCCATTTAGAATACATCCATAATGTCAGTGGGATCCAGTCAGCAACTGACTGAGTGAGTTTATTTGAGTTGGCACTAGCAATGCATTTTTTGCCTCTTTCATTTACACATTCTGTTATAAGTTTCAAGTATTATCTATTGGATGATTGGATGGAGTTTTAAAACCTCCATACTATTTGTTGTTTCACTTCTTTAATATGTTTGATGATGTGGATTACTACTATTTTTATTTATCTATTGAATTTTGAAAGCAAATTTGAGCCCCTCTGTAAGGCACTCAGAGTTGCTAACAAATTGCTAGACTGAAATGTTAATATAACTATAGTAAATAAGTAAATAGGTGATGTACATTACCTTTATGGCAAAAGGATTGACAGAATTGGACACAATTTCACACCAATAGCAAATTATGTTTTATGTGGCAATGGACCCACAATGGACTAAGGCTAGAAATAAACAAGCAAACAAACAAACAAACAAACAATAGAAATCCATTTGCATTGAAAGTTGGACATTTATTGGAAATTTGCTGCTTATACTGGTGGAAAGGTAGAAGCCAGCAATGCAAAATCATACTGTTTATTCTTACTGGAGATACTGGTACTACATAGTGCTGAAATATTTCAGAGGAGAAAAAGATGGACATGAACCTATAATATGAAGAGTATGATTTTTAAAAAAGAAAAGAAACAAGCAAACAAACAAAAAAGCCAGTAAGCAGAACTAACATTAATAAGATTCCCGAGTTCTTGGCAGCAACTTTTATATATGTATGGATTTTCTCTATAGGCTTACTTATACTCTGGAGTTTAATTTATATGCATTTTATTTAAGACATTGGACTGGAATGTTTTGATCATGGGCCAGTCAATAACAGGAGTCCAGGGAGTAAGTTACTGGAGTAAACTGAAGAAAAAGTTGGTGTACTAGTAAATAATAAAGTTTCAAAGAGATAGGCATTTTAATCTGTTTCATAATAAAAAGGGATAAAAACAAAGGAAAGTAGGATAGGGAAAAGCATTGTGAGTTCCCTTGAGACTAATTAATTTATTACAATATGATTTTTTTTTCTTTTTGTGGATTTCAATCCTCTTGTTCAGATGCAGTGGCAGAGTATACAGTATTAAACTGTAGGTATTTCAACTGTTCCAAGAACCCATACCACCCCAAAAAAATCTGTTTTATTTCTGCAGTCACTCTCAGAACAGCAAGAGGAGATGCACTTTCAAATCCTGTAGACATTTTGAGAAGATCTGTAGCCAAATACCTCAATTTTCCTATGGAATACTTCTCAAAATGGCAACATAAAGTGAATGTATGTCTCTTCCTGACATCATTTTGAGATTAGCTGCACCACGCACCATCATAACGGCAGAAGTATTTTGATAGCAATTTGAAAAGTTGCAGGAATTGTCCTGAATTGCAGAAGAAATCAACAAACTATACCGGTTGTTATGTGTAGCTACGTCCCTATTAAGAGATATTTATGGCAGTATAGGTTGGCACACTGAATATCAATGTTTCCTGGAACAGGTTTTTGGTGATTTTTTGGTAGAAATTGGCAAACCTGTCTGCCACAGATCTATCTTAGTGTTTCTTATAAGTGTTTGCCTGTGGGAGGGAACCTGGTAGATATCTTTAAAAAAAATTATATGCACTAATGAAAATCAAATTTAGATTGAGTGACTGAGGTTGAATCATTCCTTGAGCCTTGGAATGATTCCTGCTGTTAAATTAGCTTCCAAATAACACTGGCTTTTTGTAACATACATCAGAGTTTTGACTTGTTCCATTTACTATTCAACTCTTTCTGTATAAACTCTTCTGCTATTACCTTGGCTTTAAAGTGCAAATGCAGACACCTATTACTTTGCCAGTAATTTTGTCAAATTTGAACTTCTCTTTAGTGTTGTGGCAGAGCCAAGGTTAACAGGGTCCAAATGCCAGCACTTTTCCTCCAGATTAGCAGAGAAAATATCATCATCATCATCATCATCATCATCATCATCATCATCATCATCATATCTCTCTCTCTCTCTCTCTTTCTCACACATGCACACACACACACACCTACCTATCTACCTACCTTCCAGAGAGGGTGATAATGTTTGTCCCCTATTGCAATATTAATGAATGAAGCAGAGCAACTGTCTTAGCTTTCACAGGGGCTGAAAATTAGTGTGTGTGTGTGTGTCTATTTGTAAAAGAGAAAGAGAAGATGGGAGGCTAGAACTATGCTTAGGAACATAAGGTTAGATCTTCTTCCTTCTACACCTTGATTCTACTCTGACCCTCACATGAGAGATCCTTTAGAAAAGCAAAAACACTTGAAGTTATGTCAAATTTGATCCTGAAATACATGCAGTAATGTATGCTGCCATAAGGTATTAGTTGTAATACAATTAAGCATGGAAGCGGATCACGAATTGATTAAATCACGCAAATCCTGAAAGAAATGTTAATTTCTTTAAAATTTCTTATTTATCACCACTTCAGAGCCTTTATGGTCTTCAGAGGGTGTCAGTCATGCCTATTAAACGTATCCGAACATTTCCACATAGCAAGCATTACAGCATATTTTCACTTTAGGTGAGCCAGTAAGAAGGATTGATCTCAGCGGTACAAAACTCTTTAATCTTCTCAGGGTAGGTTTTGTGTGTGTGGCTTATATGTCTCACTGGCATAATGATGGGCAGAAGGCAGAAAAGAAGGTATCTTTACAGTGTGACAGTGAGATAATTTCATGTGTGACAGTGAGATAAACTCCCTCCCAATTTATGATGGTGTTTACAACTGATACCCAGCTCTATAATTAAGCAAACTCAGCAGCTGTTCCTTGAGCATGGACTCTAATCTGACAAAGACAACAACAGATATGGCATTTTCCATTTGTTCAACATAAGACTGGAAGAGATTTGCCTTGCTTATTTTGTCCTGCCCTGTCCTTCACCTTGTCAGAGATTTGTCTTTGCATACTGGACCAGCCAGCTGTTGGCATGCAGTCCATGTTAGTTCCCTTGAGGAGGAAAATAACAAAATGGAAAACACGGTGGCCTTCCTTTTATTTTCAGTAGAACCCAGTTCATTAACTTTGCTCCCACTGGTCCAATTCCCATTAACAGTGAAGTGAATGCATAGCTATTAGAATACAGCTTTGAGCTGGAAAGTAACCACAGATTTGGGTTCCATCTCCAAAATATTCATGTATGTGTAGATTTTGGACAGGTTTTCCAAAATCCAAATAATACAAATAAAAAATAAAACCCAAAATACATCTGATCCCAAGCATTTTGGCTAAGGGACACTCAACCTGCAAATATAAATGGTAGTTGCTTGTGCTTAGCCTTGATGCTGCTTCTTTCCTATATGCATATCTCCCGGGGGACCGGGGGGGGGGGGGTCCACAGAACCAAGAAAGTACAGGAGAGCTAGCATTGACAGTTACCTGTGTGAGATCATCCAAGCCAATCCTTTCATGCTGCCTTAGCTCTGTGAACCCACTGAAGCTAGACATTCTGGAAACAAGTAGTTTAGAGCTGTCAACAATCTCTTGCCACTGCCACTGCTGTTTTCTTTTACCTCCTTTCCTCACCACTGCTCTTATCTTCGCATTGACCTCTGCCAACATAGTTATGCAGCAAGCTCCAACTCCAAATTTTAAAATTTGTATTGCAGATAGGTACAACATGGTTTCGTTTATGTTGGGAATAGGTATATATTTTTTACTCGGCCAGTTCAAATGTGTATGTATGAGAAGGGGTGGGGGCATTTTCAGTTTGAATTGTTTCTTTAAAGAATTTCCCAGACATCGTGTGTTTCTTCCTATGGAAAGAAATTGGATTTTAAAATATTCAAATAGAGAGAAACTGAAGTATTTCCCCCACCCCTAATTTCAAGAGTCCAATTAGATCAGAACACTAATTCTTTGGTGAAAACCTTCCAGACTGAGCCTCAAATTAAAGTATGAGAAGGATATACCAGTTAAAAGTAAAACCAATGTGTATTCCTGGACATTCATAGGTGATTTGAGTGGAAGCTCCAGCATTTTGTTTGTTTGTTTGTGGCATCTCTGAAACTTGATGATGACTTGGCCTTGAGGCATTGGCAAAAGGAGTGAGACTCCTTGCAAAGGTGTACCTGTACCAGGAGTCACTGTTGAAACTGGAGGGGCCAGATCTGAAGGTGACTGAGGGACCACCTCCTTGATAGCTACTTCACGGCATTGCTCTTGATAAGTCCTATTGAGCACTTCTAAATGAGCTAAAACCATAGCATTAAATGATTTGTCCTCAGCCCTTTGAGATCCATGTGGTCTAGTCCTTTGTCTTTCAGTGGTGCTTTCTGCACCGGCATTTGGGACGTCCGGAGGACGTCCCATTTTAAAAAAGGGGCGTCTCTTTTAGACGCCCCTGGGCCTAGTACGGACTCTGTCCGTACAAGATGGCGCCGGCCCTTCTACATGGCCGGCGCCATCTTTGCGTATCGGACGCTGAGCGTCTGTACGCATCGCGTCGCTTGTGACATAGCGAGTGCGCCCCTGGCGCCTCGCTACATCGCAAACGCGACGGAAAAAGAAGCTCCATTTTGGAGCTTCTTTTTCGGTCCGCGCGGGAGTCGGGCCGTGTGAAGGCTCCGACTCCCCCGCGGACCTACTGGCGGCGGCGGCAGAGCGCCGCAAAGCGGAGGTATGTACCCCGCCAGTGTGAATCTTTTCAAGTTGCTCCTATTTGGATAATATTGCTGCCCTGACAACCATATCACTCTCATCACCATTCATGTCAGAATGAACAGGAGATACCTGCTCTTGAGCCACCCTTTTGGCAGACATCTTGCCTTTTGCATTTTGCCTTCCCTTTTCCTTTATTTGAAGGCATTGTGAACAATAACTCCAATGTAGAATGACAGTAAGCTGCAGTTTGAAAACACCTAATAACTTTTCACCAGGAGTGAAATATGAACTAGAATCACAGCAAGCAGTGATATGTGATCTCACTGCTGCCCAGCAGTCATGTGTTGATAACTTGGCTAAATATAAAAAAAAAACAACTGAAAAACATTCCGCTTGAAATCCTTTAGTGAATAACCCAAAATAATACAATTATGTATGTACAGTGCTCCCGCATTATAGGCATCTTTGAGCATACAGTTAAAGCCGTGTGGGAGTGCATGGGGCGAAAGGGGCGGTGCATCCCAATACACAACATCAGTTCAAACGCAGTAATTAATCAGAAGATCAGTAATCAGAAGAATGAAACCAGGGAAGGCACGGAAGGTGAATGGCTATTCATCTATGTATTACAAGAAAATAAAGGAGATATTATTGGTGCCTTTGAAGAATACTTTTAATAATATTCAGAGAAATGGCATTTCTCAATCATGGCAAGAAGCATACATCACAATGAAGGAAAGGATAATAGAAATGTACAAAATTATAAAACTATCTCCTTGACAAATGTAGACTATAAAATCTTTACATCAATCATTGTGCAAAGATTGAAGTTAATATTAAACGATAAGGTACATGAAGATCAGAATGGGTTCCTTCCAAAAGGACATAAAAACAATGTAAGAACAGTGCTTGATATATTAGAATACTTTGAATAGCACAATGAAAAGAAGCTAGCAATGATCTTTATCGATACTGAAAAGGCATTTGATAAAGTGAGCTGGATTTTTATGGTTGAAATAATGTGGAATATGAATATTGGAGAAAGGTTGGAAGAATAGATAAAAGCAATGTATAAACAAAAGGCACAAATTATAATTAATGAAGAGTAGTAAGAAAATATAAACATTGAAAAAGGAAGAAGTCAGGGGTGCCCTTTCTCACCGTTATTATTCATCATGGTCTTGGAAGTGCTGAACAATAAAATAACGGAGGAGCAAGATATTCAATTAATTAAAATAGGAAAATACATCTACAAAATCAAAGCCTTTGTGGATGAAATTGTGATTTTCTTTGAAGATCCATTAAAGAGCATAGAGAATTTATTCCAAGAACATGGAAAATTAGCAGGGTTTAAAGTCAATAGAGATAAGACATCAATATTAACAAAGAAAATTTCTAAAAGTGAGGAGAAAGAACATGTTGTCACAACTTTTCTTTTTGGGGCAGTATCATAGGTCATGGATCTGGTGGGCATGGTATCCAGGGCTGCGTAGCTCTTGATTGGAAGTCTTTCGTGACCCGGGAGTACTGAGGACATTTGGTGTGGCCATTGCGGGGGCCACATCGATTCAGCAGCTCCCGGTGACTAGGGGCTTAATAGCGAACATGCGATTGACTGGTTGCATGTCTTATCCAGGGCAATTTTCATGGCCCCTATGTCATCCTAAAGCTTGGTCGTGACCAAGGAAATCGGTTCATCAATCAGGGGTTGGTTGATGATCCAGATCCAGACCTCATGCTTTGGGCCAATCCTACCCCTGTGCTGTTTGGTTAATAAAGTTGTGGCCTTTCTTCCAATTTGGTGTCTTGGTCTTTTGTGGCAGCCTCCCTCCTCAGCAATGAGTTAGAGTCTTTCTATCATTTGTGGTGGAAATGTAAATTAGCTAGCAAATATTGGGGAAGAATTCATAGACTAATAACAGAGATATTACAAATTAAAGTTCCATTTGAACCTGAACTCTTTTTGTAAAACATGACCCATATGACAGAAAGAGAGACAGAAATATATATATATATATATATATATATATATATATATATATATGGATAATATACATGCTATCAATAGCCAGAATATTATATGCACAAAACTGGGGAGATAAGGAGATTCCAAGCAAAGAAGAATGGTTGATAAGATTAAAAGATATGAGAGACATGGATATACAGTATTAACTGCTATAACAAAAGACAATCCAACTGATGAAGTAGAAAGTGAATGGCTGGCGATAAAACAGTACTGGTGGAAAAAATGGTTGAGTGTGGAGAAAATTGAGAAATCAGTATTAAAATGTAGCAAAGATAAAAGTTACAAAGAGTACCAAGGAAAACAGAAGGTTCCTGTTTTAATCAAGTGAGCATGAGTATTACAACTGGTAAGGACGTCTTTTAATTAATCAGTTAGGCACTTATATATTGTTATACAGTGCAAAGGAATATAGTTAGAATATTGTTAGGAAATAACATTAGATATACTTATGGGTTTAATTTACTCAATTTAAATATATAAGTGTTTCACAAAGAAGACAAATTATATGTATTAGTTTTAATGTTGTATGGTTTATGTTCAGTGTTGATGTATGAATGAGAACCGTTTAGATGTTTTAAAAAAATTATATAACAACAATAAAGATTACAAACACATTAATTAAAACATGCAATCTTTTAAAAGGACAACTAAAATATACACAATCTATATAGTCAGCTGAATAGTCTGTCCTGCTAGTTCATGCTGCTTTCTGTATTCTGACATACTGTTTGTTTTAAAAAATTATAATAGACAACTAAGAGTTTACACACTAGCTCCTTTGAATGAGGTGATTTACCCCTTACTATAATGTACTTGACTTAAGCAAATAAACAGTTTTATATCTATGTGTGGGTGTGTGTACTCTTTTCTTTCTTTTCTCTACCATCAAGAATTTTGTTTCATAAGATTCAGCTCTTTTCTTTCACAATCTTTTTTTTATCATGGGGTCTGCATATCAAAACCTTAGTTCTAGCAGTCTGCAGGCAGGACATTTTGTCTGAGGCTTATTTCAGAATGCAGAGAAAATGAGTTCCTTCATCATGACGCATTTAGACCAATGCTAAATTGGCTTAGGAACCCTTGACCTTAATGTGTCTAAGGCAGTTTAAATAGTTTGGAAGCTTGTTAAGCTACAGCTGTCCCTCTGACTATACATTTAATTTACAATTTTGTAAAGGTTGGGGTGGAATGGCCTTTTAAAGAATCTAACATTTTTCTTTAATTATAGACTAAATATACGGCCTTTTCCCCCTCAGATAAATTCACCATGTATTAGAGGCATTCTTTATAGCAGGACTGAGAACACCAAATTATGTGAAGCATTATCCAGATCCCAGTATCATGAGCTTCAAGTCATGCTGCCCATTTTAGAAGTCTAGAGCTGGGCTGATCTTTTGGACAACTTGCATTGACTCCTATTCGTATTTTATTTACGCATATGTTCCCCAGAAGCAGTAAAGCATTTTTGTCTGATCACAATATCTACATTCAGCACGAGGTCTTAGGAGTAAAATTATGCATGTGGTATTGTTTCACCTGCAGATGTACCTTTTAAAATAATGTCTGTTTCTTGTGCTCTCAATAAAACTGGTGCTTAAAACTCCTTGGTTTGCACATTTGGTTGTGCATTTGGTTGCACATCCAATTGTACATGTTATTGTGCATTATACTGCACAACATTGTCACTCCATTAAGGAATAATCAACATGTTACTCCTTATGTATAGATTTATACTACAAACCTAATGTAAGATCTTGGTCCTTGGAGACAGATATGTGTGTATTTGTACATTCATGTCAATATCTGTATACATGTATGTGTTTTCTTTGGTAGGCACTGGTTAAATGGGTGTCTGGCTAGCTGGCTCAGGAGAATAAAGGGATCAACCAAAAATTAGTTGTTGAGATAAAATCCTCCTAACACCAAAGCCTCCATGTGGGTGTGGGATCACAGAGATAACTCCTAACACAATTGTTGTTGTTGTCATTGCTGTCATGACAAGACAGCCTTGACCCTTTAAATTGAAAGCTTCCAAAGGTGTGCTGCAAGTAGAGCCGGTGTGGTGTAGTGGTCTGCAGACCAGGGTTCAAATCCCTACTCAAGCATAAAAAAAAAACACTGAATGTGATTGGGTAAGTCACACTCTCTCAGCCTGAGAAGATGACAGTGTCAAATTCCCCCTGAAGAAACTTGACAAGAAAACTCTGTGATATGTTCACCTTAAGGTTGCCATAAGTAAAAAATGACTTGGAATCACACAACAACAACAACATGCCTCTAGACAAAGAGTCTTAGCTTCCAGCCAGAAATTATGTACTTCGGAAACACTGCCATATTGATAGGAAAAACCATCTATGAGACAGATTGATCAGCTCAACATTTCTGTTACTTAAGAATGGCCCTAACTTGTCTCCTGATTCAAGCAAGTGGAGGATTGTCTTAGACCTCACTCACTCATATTAAAATAAGACCTTTGTAAGAGATTTTGGAATAGCACAATCTAGTAACTGTTGTGTCATTATCTGGGGCTTCTGTGAAATTAATGGGATCACCATAAGTCAACAGGTGAAATTTGAAGGCACATACATACAAAAAGAAGGGGGGAAAGTCAAAAGGGAACTCAGGAGGAGGGTGTTTCATACTCAGATATCAGGTAAAAGATCCTGTAATTCGGAGTTCTTGATCTTCATTTGGGAGGTACTCTCCTGAAGGCATTAGGCATCTAGCTAGCCTGATGCCTCCAACTTCACAAGAGGTCTGCTTGCTCCTTTCATCTCTCTGAAGGATGATCTAATTCCTGTGAAGAATACTGACTTGCCTTATTGAAATCACCAGTTAAACTTGAGGCCAATCCTAGTTCACTTTGAACTGAAATCATGGCCTGTCACAGCACCTTGTTCAGCCTCTCCTTTCTTCAGGGCTGCTCCAAATATCTTTTCCTTGTACTGCTCCAATTAGAATTACAATGCTACCCAACACCAGTGATCTGCATGAATCCAGACTGATTTCTGAGTTCCACTCATGTATTTACCCCTTTCTTTGATGTGCATTTGTGGCTTATGGAAAGATCTGCACTGATCTGTGAAATAACCCCCCCCCCCGAACTTCAGATCACTGCAATAACCCCTGCCAACTACTTCAGTGTCAACCCTGTGCACTATAGCACTTCCAGGCCTATGCTTTGAATCATAGAACCTTTTAGCCTTGTGGCTTTGCTTCTTTGATTTAAAATTTAAAATTTGATTTCATATTTCCTCATTGTAAAGTAGATGTTTTATTAGCTAGATATTTGTGTTATCATCTTATGAAATGTAGACAAGGTCCAAAAATTGCTGACAGATGTATATACACAGAAAATGTCTGAGTTCATACTTGTCCTCAGAGATCATATCTAGGAACAAGCTCTCAGTTATTGTAACATGGGGAGAATGTGCAGGGAAGCTGAAGTAGCTTTATGGCAGCAATTTAGGATATTTTAAAATGTGAGGTGTTGTTACAGTTTGTTACAGTTATCCTACCTTTCCTTCATTGGGTTCAAGACAGCCTATATGGCTCTCTTCATCAAAGTTTGTGAGATAGGTCAGGCTGAAAAATGACTGTCCTACCTACATTACTCACCACTACCCAGCTCTTTTAATCTACTAGACTACCTTGGCACTGAGCTTCTCTAAATCATCCGGTGTAGAGTTTTCATTCTCTATAGCAGTGGTCCCCAAACTGTGCCTTTTAAGAAACTTTGGACCTCAGCTCCCAGAGGCCTCAGCCATCTTGGCCAATAGTCTGGGATTCTGGGATTTGAAGTCCAAAATCCCTTAAAGGGCAAACTTTAGGGACTACTGCTCTATAGGAACCAATTTAAAGAAAAAAGGTTTAACCTTCCTTTCTGAAAATCCATGATGTAGTAATGATCAGGTTGAGTGTGGAGGCTGAATCTAATTTCCACTTCTAAAGAGCTAATCATAGGAACTACTATGCTAATCCCTAATGCTAATTTTAATTACTTGTGATAGCTATCAGTTCACATATATTCTGCTAGTCATGTATGAGTGTAGAGTGGCCTTTTTTGCATGGAAGCTAAAGGTGTTTGATATAAGTAGTAAGTAATTTGTTTTTTAAGGGTGAAGGGGCAGAGCAGGACTAATCAAGTATCCTGTATACCATTTAGTATTTATGGCTCTGTGACAGCTGAAGTCAACTTGCAGGGAATTATCTCTGAGAATATTTTACAGTTTTGTCTACACTGATGAAAAAACAATGAAATCACTCCAAAGCTGGTACTGGCAGTCCTCACAATGTATGGCTATTTCTGGGGAGATGGCTAGTTTTTTGGTCCTTAAACTAACTTTGCTCTGAACTAACCAAACTGAAGAAAAGCCCAGTGTTTCCTAGAAACCCTGGATGAGCTTGGATTCTTTTGGTATGTGGACAGCTAAACTGGGTCCAGTTCATCCCAATCTGTTGTCCTCATTCCAAGAGCAGTACCATCTCCCCTCCATGTGCTGAACAACATAAGTAAAGGGGATGACCTGTTTCCGGAGCTGTCACTTCCACACAGGCAGGAGCTCTGCATAAAGCACATGTGTGATCAATGAGGAGGGGTGGGGTGATCTTCTCATTGTTGATTGCATGCTTAGGTGCCATGTTCTAATATCAGCAGAAATTATGGCACAACAGATATGTAGGCTCTTTCAGAGTGCTGCTTGGCCAGTGAGGTTGCAGTGGTGACAGCTGCACTGAAGAGGATGGGCCAATGGGTCTTATGTGGTGTCAGCCTGGATGGCCTGAGTGCACAAGGACACAGTGTAATACCAGTTTTAGACTGGTGTATTTACTCACTATCATAGTCAGTCTAAAGCATAATGCTCCGGACTGGCCCTGGGTTATGAGGCCAGTGTAGATATGCCCTCTGTAGCTGGAGATTGAGAGATAACTTCAGGAATCAATAACTCTTCTCCAACAAAAAGGGCAGAAAATCATACCTGAGACATCCATAATCAAAGTAAAGAGGTTTTTAGTGGTTTGAGGAACATGAAAACATTTTTATTCTTATATATGACTGCTACCATTAAACAAAAAAGAGAAACAGGCAAGGTTATATTGGTATACTACACTCTCAGCTATTGTATTAGCGTGGTAAACAGCAATTTCCTAGTGCCATGAAAAGTGCTGGCCAATATAGAGTAGGACAAATATTAATGGACTAATTTGTCCGGCTCTAATGTGGCCATTCCAGTTTATTACTTTGGCAGCATTATTCTGAGCACTTATTGCAAGACCCATCCCTTGTAACAGTTATAGTTAGGGCATTCACTTCTAGTTTACAATACAACTGAGCCACTGCAGAGTGTTAATTGCTTAATAAATGTAACCGAACTTCTTTGGTGCTTGACTCAGCCTAATTGCTTTTCAATGTCATAGTGCAGTAATGTAGAAGGCTACAATAATTATTTAATGGGCAAATTGGGCCTTTAAAGAGGTAGCCTGGAATACCAGTTAGTGTAAAAGGATGTTATTTTAACAGAAAGCTACACAAAACAAAGAAAACAATGAGTTAAGCAATTATTTGGCTTCAGTGGTATAAGTGACATTATTCTATCTTGATAGAATAGCATCAGAAACCTGTAGAAGTGTTGGCAATGTTCCCCTTAATATTTTATTTTTATTACGTCAGTCATACTCTTGGATTTGAACTAGAAACTTCTTATTTGACACTGCATGGTTGACATTGCAGGAGAAACAAAACATTTTGGTTTCAATCCATAATTTTACAATCTGTGATTTTTTAAAAAAGATATCATATTGGTTGAGACTGCATTGCCCTGGGCATTGGTGACTATTTTCCAAAATCATCTGTTTGTTATCTGATGAGTGCATTTTGAATGATACTGTTGGTAAATACTTCACAACCAAGCATTATCTTTACATTGTCTTCACTCATTTGCTGGTAGAGCAATGGGGGTCTAAAACAGTAAGGGTTTCATAGTTTTTTTGTAGGTTTTTCGGGGTATGTGGCCATGTTCTAGAAGATTTTCTTCCTGACATTTCACCAGCATCTGTGGCTGGCATCTTCAGAGAATGTTTGCCTGGAAAGGACTTGGCTATATATATTGTGTGACCTGGAAAGGCAGGAGTGATTTGTATGTATATTGTATGTTGCTAATGGCAGGCTTCAGCATGTGAGGGTCTGCACAAGAGGATTAATGTGTGCTTGATAGGGCTCATTGTCTTCTGGGAGAGATCTCATGATGGTGAGCGTCAGCTATGTTGAGTGCCTCCTTCATTTGTTACAGTGTGAGTCTGCTTTATCCAGAATTTCCAAATCTGAAATATTCCGAAATGCAAAACTTTCCACATTGGTGGCTGAGATAGTGACACCATTGCTTTCTAATGGTTTAGTGTACACAAACTGTTTCATGCACAAAATTATTAAGAATATTGTGTATAAAATTAACTTTAGACTGTGTGTATACTGGGCCCTCAGTATCCACAGGGGTTTGGTTCCAGAATCCCCTGGGAGTACCAAGAGCCATGGATGCTCAAGTCAGTATTTAACATTTAAAATTACCTGGGCATCAGTGTTCAGGTACCAGAAAGGCATTCTTCCTGCGCTGCTTCCCACCTTCCCATCATGAAGGGTCTGCCAGAATTTAAGCCCTTTCCTCAATCTTCTCACATTTATAACTTTCCATCAGAAAGCCCTTGAGAGATTTTAAACCCCTTTGCCACCAATCCATCTCTGGGAGGGGCAGCAGAAGGAATGGGAAAGTGGGTGTATCAATGGGAAAGGGGCTTAAATTCTGAGAGAGGTTTCCTTGTGAGAAAATGGGAAACACAGGCCTGACAGACCACTCGAAAATGGCAATCTGCAGGTGCCCATTTTAACTCAGGAGGGACTCCGCAGCTGCTACACTGCGCAATGTCCTTCCAGAGTGAAAAGAACCCAGTTCTTCTGGGTTCTTTTTGCGGCGCCCGGATTACATCACTAGTGTGCCACTGGCACACTCATGACATAAGGAAAACACAGCAACGTGTGGACGCTGTGCATCCCTTACATCAAGATGGCCATGCCCGTGCAGAGGTGACGTCACCATTAGGCCACCGCCGTTACACACTAGGGTTCCGGACCATGTGATTGCTGCATGGTCCAGAACCCTAGTATCACCACTGCCACACCACTTTTGGCCCATCTGTCTCGGGCCATGGTAAGGCAAATGGTTTAAATTTTGGCAGTGGCTTTGTGATGTGAAGGTGGGAATGAGAGTGAGGAAGAGATTTAAGTTCTCACTATGGCTTTGTGGTGGGATTGACTTCCATTGAGGAGGGAGGCATCGGCTTGACTTCACCATGCCTCAGCCTGGAACTACTCTCTAGGAATCTCTAGGTCCTCCAGTGTAACTCTGTGGTTAACCTCTGCCATAGAATTGCACCGGAGGAGCTACAAATGTCTAGTGGAGTGTTCTTTCTAGGAATCTCTAGGTCCTTCTATGTCACTTTTGGTTAAAGCTGACCATAGATTTCTGCTGGAGGACCTAGATATTCCTAGAGAGATCATATTAATAAAATCATTGAATAATCACATCTACAAAAGCCAAAGCTGGAAATGTGTTGGGACGAATGTATTTCCATTTTAGTTACATTTGAGGGGAAAGGAAGCACAGAAGATATCCTTAACTTATCCAACCTTTTGGATTGCATAGCAAAAAGACCTTCATCATAAAATATGGAACTATATTTATTGGCAACAATATCAGACATGCATGTCCATAGTATTGTGACAAGGAAGATAATTTTATTCTTTTTTGAGCATGTTCATTAAAACTGAAAACATTCTGAAAACATGCTTGTATGTTAGACATTTGACCCTGATAAGCTCAATTGACCCTGATAGGTGTTCAGATAATGTTTTCGTCATTATTGTTTTACTAATTCTTACAATGTAAGTCTTTACAAATGGATGCTTGTTTAAGGGTTGGGACCGGGAAGGAGATTGCTGTAGAACTGAAAATCTGGCAAAAATGGGGAAAACCAGTACTTTACACATATTATGAGACAAGATTACTCATTGGAAAAGATTATAACACTTCAGTAACTTGAAGACAATAACAAGAAAGGAAGGTCATATTACAGATAGATTGATTCAGTAAGGGAGGACACAACCCTGAGTTGGCAAGAGCTAAACAAGTTTGTTGATGATCAGGGAACTTGAAAGTGTGTTATTCATAGAGTTATAATAAATCCAACTTGATGACAAACAAGAACAACAGAAAATGAAAGATAAAAGCCTTTCCCCAGTTTTTCAAACCCGGATCAACATTGAAAACAACAACATGTTTACAGTTTCTTGTTTGAACTGAATGAAATATTTTACAGTTGATTTTCCCATTCATGAGGGTTCAGTTCTGCTCCCCCCCCCCATGAGTGGAAAAAGTGTGGACGGTCATACCCCATATTATTCAGTGGACACTGACATTATTGTTCTTTTCATTGTATTTTGCCCAAAATCAAATATAGCAAATCCAGTGATCCAGTGGTGTCTTGCTTTGACAGCAATCAGACACATACACCAAATGTTGGAATGGAAAAAGACCACAACTTTATTAGATATACTTGTAGATGTTTGGGCTTCCGAGTGTATGAGTTCAGATATCAGGCAACCCACCTGTTGACTAATACATTCAGTAACCAAGTCTGGTTGCTGGGAACCACATAGGATGACACGAAATAAGATTACACATGGGTGAAAGCCACAGTGTGGTGTCCTTCCACCAGGTGGTGTGTCTGGATCAGTAAGTATGAGTTGGGCATAACCTGTAGGCTGCACTCCCAAGACTGGAACCTATCAATTGGATATGATGGGCTTGTGGAACCTGTCGACTTCAGAAACCCTCCCTTTCCCTACAAAACCACCCACAAATTGTTAGAAAATGTTATGCAGTAACTTTCCTAGTCCTGCACACAAGCCAGTGACAAAACAATACATGATCCCATGCCCTAACTGAAGAGAAGGTGGAGACAATAACAGTCAAAGCCTGGATGTGGGCTTCATACCAGGGGAATACTTGTATCTTCCTCAGTTGAATGAGTGAAAAGCTTAGGTCAGTTAAGAAGGGAGCACCTCTGGCTGGACAGCTTTCTGTGCCATCTGAGAAACCTAGAAAAACTTTGAAAGACCTCCCTGGAGATGTGTTGCTACTGAAAGTAAAAATGGTGCCCCACCCATGCTCCTCTCCCCGCATCTATGACAAGGCCTTTCCAGATGAATCAGAACTTTTTTTTGGAAACAAAATGCTATTTATTTATATAAAATGAATTATTAAAACATTATAGCCTTCTCTTCATACAGAGATCATGGCATAGCATTAAAAAAAAACAGTCTGGCAAATTTAAAAGGCCAAAAACATGTTAAACGATTCCACAAGAGTTAGACTGAAAGGATTAAAAACCAAATTAAATCTAAGCAAAAAAGAACTCATTTAGAACCAAGAGACTGGCTCATTGTACAAAATAATACACATTTGATAAAATTGTATAAAATGCATCCACCCCCCGAAAAGTCCCCAAATGCCCTATCAACCCCTGAAGAATGTGCAAAAACTTCTGTAATCTCACACAGTGGGGAAGTGGACAGCTTTTGATGTTTTTTGTTATCATGTCTCCAAGTTTAATAAGTAGTTCAAATGCTCTGTGGAGGTTTTACAGTGTGCACCTATTTTTTAAATATCCTGCTTCCCTTCACTCACACCATGCATGCCAATGATAAGCAGTGAAGAATTTCTTCTACTAAATAAAAGACAAGTCAAGACCTTTGGCTGCAAGCTGCCACTCATATCTTAAGCTTGGATCTCCTTGAATGACTTTTGAGGAAAAACAGAGTACCTCATTATAAGGGTCAAAGAGAACTTGCTCCTTCATGTTAGACAAGTTAGAGATGTTAGGGAATTGCCAGGCTGTTTTTCATCCATATCTTGTATACATAGTGCGCATGAGTGGTGTACTGAAGTGTTCTTAAATGGCTAAGAATGAAACTTTAAACTGGAACCATCTAAGTATGAATCCTGTCAGGGTCAGGCTGAGGTCATGATAAACCATTCCCAAATCTAAACCTGGAGGGTTTCCAGCTCAAGGCCCATAATGTCTGGGATTTGAGTTGGAAGCTAAAACAGCAGACATGCAATATGCAACAAGTGAGGGAAAATGTTCTTTTACTGACCAGGCAAACATAAACCAGGCTCCTAAGACTGAAATCAGGCCTGTCCAATGCAGAATCTTCTTACAGCCTGGCAGTTGCAGGGGCCTGTATAACAAATCATTATTGTCTTCTGCTTTCAAATTGGTTCCTAGGCCCCGAGGACAGACATTTCATGGTAGCTCATTAGGCAAGGTCATGGCTTCAGAAACTGAATGATTGCTATAGCTGCTGTTTTTGTTCTAGATTAAGCCTTGGAATCCCTGAGAGATACTTTTGCAAAGCTATTAAGGATAAAATCTAGTTCAGGACCTTTGCTCTTTAAATAAGACGCTGAGATATGGGAACATCTTTTAGAAATTCTTATACTCTTTCAAGATGCAAAATTAAAAAGAAAGGAATGGCATAGGAAGCAATATGCTTTTAAAGAAACAGTAGGGACAGGGGTTCACAACCTTTGGGAGTCAAAGGACCACATTCAATGCTGTTATGAGCTGGGCATAATCATCTTCCCTTTCTGGGAGGGAGTGCAGGGGCTTCTCTTCATACTCTGTCCTGGTGAACCTGAAAGAGATGACACTTTCCTCACTGCTAGTAAGAACAACAATATCATTCGATCCAGATGCCCAGCGTAGAATCCCAATCCTTTTTGGATTGACAGGGACTATGACATCATTTTCTACCTCTTTAATCTTCTCTGTTTCCTCTCAGTTTATCTGTAGTCCTCACAATGGCTGGAGAGTAAAGTGGATTCTGACATCAACAAGGGATAGTTACCACATTGCAGTCCAAAAGATTTAGGTCTGAAATGGTCTTGAGATGCAAACACTTAGAAATATTTAAAAACATTATAGAATAAGACAGCCACCCAAAAGCTGATACATTTTTTGTTTTTACAATACAGTGTAGATCAACATATCCATCCCCAACAATGGTATTACCTTCCCATGATGGTGGGATTGCATTATCCTGTGAGGCAAGAGGCTATACTGATGTTAACAATGGTGCTGGTAAAACAAGAAATGGAACATATAAACATTGCAATACTTGGGGTGAGCAAGCTAAAGTGGACAGGAAAGGGACATTTTTAGTCAAATAATTAGTGAGCAGAGATGTAGCAAAAGCAATCAAAGGACAGAATGTAAAGTCTGATGCAATAATATCAATACGATTTTGGCAAAAACCCATTAATACAACTGTAATCCAAGTTTATACTCCAACTATAGAGGCAGAAGAAGAAAAAAATGAAATATTCTATGCTAGAGTCTAGTAGGAAACAGATCAGACACCAAAACAGGAATTCTTGATAATCATAGGTGACTGGAATGGAAAAGTAAGAAACAGAGCAAAATGAAAGATTGTAGGAAATTTTGGCCTAGGATCAAGAAATGAAACATGAGAGTGGCTGACTGAATTTTGTGAGACCAACAGTTTATTCATCCAAGAGACATTCTTCAAGTAAACAATGAGATGACTGTATATATGTACAGTATCAATACAATTCAGATGTTATGGCTGCTAGCTGAAATAATCATTGTTCTTTTAAAAGTTCTCTGTTAAAGCAAGTTGTTTTGACTGAACTTATGTCAACTAAAGGATCTGATTATGAATTGTATGACTTATACTGTGAAATAAAGTAATAATAATAATAAAAAAGAGAGAAATCAAATAGACTACATAACAGAAAACAGAAAACCGAGAAGCTTCATTCTCTGTGTAAAAAAGAAAGAGGGGGGAGGGGGAAGGAAAAAAAAAGAGGGGGGGAGACCATGATCAGCTAATATCATCAACTAGTGTAACAGCTAAAGAAGAACAATAAACTAACCATCATGCTGAAGTATTACTTGAGGAATATCTCCAATAGCAGTGAAACATAATATAAAAAATAAATTTACACTATTAAGCCTAATTGACTGAGGGCCAGAAGAACTCTGGACTGAAACCAGGGGCATTGCCAGAGAAAAATGCAAAAAGGACCTTATCTGCAGCCAAAAATAAAGAGAGGCCTTAATGGATGAGAGATGAAACTCTTTAAGCAATTAAGGACAGTTGAAAAGCAAAAATCAAAGGTAACAGAAATAGAGTCAGAATCCTGAATGCAACTGCTCAGTGACTTGTGCATAGTGACAAGGAGCAGATGATAGCAATAAAGAAGAACAAGATACCTCTTCCACAAGATCTGAGAAATCAAAGGTGGATTTAAACCAAGAATGGGATACTCTACAATGACCAGGGGAACACATTACATGACCAAGTAGATATTAAAAGATGATGGAAACAATACACTGAAGAACTATATACAAGAGAAGAAAGAGTGACAGATTCATTCAAAGAAAAACCATTTGGAGAGGAAACTACAATTTTAGAAAGTGAAGTGGAAGCTGCATGCTGAGTATTTGGGAGAACTAAGGGCCCAGACAGTCAAGCCAAAATAAACCTGCTTTGGGCCACTTTGGAGGTATGCTGTTTAAATGATACACACATCTTAACAGGCAGAAGCTGTGCCAAAGCAGCGCTCTACTCCTTAGGACTGGAGCATGGCTTTGGCACGGCCTATGGCCTCTTAGGACACATGTGTTATTTAAACAGCATACCTCCAAAGTGGCCTGAAGCAGCTTTATTTTGCCCTGTCTGTTCAGTCCCTAACTCACCAGGAACAGATGGATACCTGTAGAGCTGCATCAAGCTATAAAGCAAGGATTTACTCTAGTTCCTGCAAAATTCAGTAAATGAGTATTGAAAAGAAAACAATGACCCACAAATTGGAAACACTCAATAAACATTCAGGTCCCCAAGAAAGGCAACACCAGGAATTGGAGTAACCACTGGTGTACTTGATTAATTTCCCATGCAAGAAAAGTGATACTAAAATTTTACAATAATTAATTTTACCTTATATGCAGTGAGAAAAGCCGGATGTCTAAGCTGGGTTCAGGAAATGAAGAAGAACTAGAGATCATATCAGAAAGATACGGGGTGCACCAAATAATTCTAGAAGAAAATCAGCCTGTAATTTATGGATTATAGCAAAACCTTTGATTTTGTAGATCACACACACACACATTATAGAACACTTTTAAAGAAATGGGTGTGCCACAACATTTGATGATCCTGAGATATAACAAGAGGCTACTGTCAGGACAGGATATGGATAAATGGAGTGGTTTCCAGTTGGCAAGAAGATCAGTCAAGGCTGCATTTTATCTCCCTATCTGTTTAATTTATATGCTGAACATATCTTATTGATTTATTGATTGATTGGATCTATAGCCTGCCTTTATTGATTTAATGAATGAATGGTTCTAGAGCCTGCCTTTCTCCCAAAATTACAATAATTTAAAGAAAGGATAAAACTATTTTTTTTCAAAAGTTAAAAATAATTAAATAATATTAACATTAAAGCATAACAGTTAAAAACACAGCACCCCTAAAGTACAATTAGACTTGGAGGAAGGAAGTGTAAAACTGGAAGGAAGGAACATCAACAATGTAGGATATGCAGATAACACCATCTTTCTAGCATAATATATCAAAAACTTGGAACAATTACTGAAGAAAGTTAGGGAACAAAGTGAAAAGGCAATTTTATAGTTCAGCGTTAAGAAAATAAAAATAATAACCACAGGTGGTTTACACAACTTTAAAGGAGACAGTGAAGAACTGAAATAAAGCTTTTCTGTACCTTGGCTCAGTCGTTAATCAGAATGGAGATTGTAGACAGGAAATCAGAAGAAGAGTGGAACTTGGAAGGGCAACTATGAAGGAACTAGACAAGATCCTGAAGTGTAAAGATATACAGTTGGCCCTTGGTATCCCCCCGTGCATACCAAAATCTGTGTATGCTCAAGTCTCCTTTATCCCCAATGGCAGAGCTCATGCACATGTGCCGCCATTGGGGACAAAAGTCCCTCCCCTCCCCTCCTGTCCTCCCTTCCCTCCCTCCCTGCCTCCCTCCCTTCCCTCTCTACTTACTTATCTTCTGCTGCCGCCATTGCCCTGGTAAAGGCCAGGTGCCGGTGTTGGACACCTTGAAGGCCTCTGGCATGGCTTCTCGGCCTCCTTGCCATCACCACTGCCACGGGAAAAGCCAGGTGGTGGTGGTGGTGCTGGAAGCCAAGCCCTGGCCTCCTCACCGCCACAGCGGAAGGGCCAGATGGAGACGTCAAGGAGGCTAAGAGGCCTCCAACACCACCACCGCTGGGCCTTTCCTGTGGTGGCAGCGGCAGCGGCGAGGAGGGAGAGCAACAGTGCTAGAGGTCTTCAAGGCCTCCAACTCCGTCACCCAGCCTCCTTGACGTCTCCGCCGCCATAGAAGGGCTGGGTACTGGTGTTGGAGGCCAAGGGGCCTCCTGTGCTGCTACCCGGCCCTTCTGCGGTTGTGGTGAGGAGACCAAGTGGCAGTGCTGAAGACCTTGAAGGCCTCTGGTGCTGCTGTCCTCCCACCTCCTCGCTGCTGCCACTGCTGCAGAAAAGGCCAGGGGGTGGTGGTGTTGGAGGCCAAGAAGTGGCAGTGGCGGTGGTGGCGAGGAGGTTGGGTGGCGGTATCGTAGGCCAAGCCTCGGCCTCCTTGCCGCTGCCACAGAAGAGCCGGATGACAGTGCTGGAGGCCTCTTGGCCTCCAACACCACCACCACTGGGCCTTTCCTGTGGCGATGGCGGCAGCGAGGAGACGTGGAGCACAACAGCACCAGAGGCCTTCAAGCGTGTCCACGTATGACTTCTCTTACTTCTCTTTCCTTTTTCTAACATATTCTTCAGTGGCATATATCTACTTTATACATTTAAACCAAGGTAGGTGCTGTAGGCCTGTTACAGACAGGCCAAAATAATGCTGCTTTGAGTCACTTTGGAGGTATGCTATTTCAATGATGCATGCGTCCTAAGAGTCCAAAAACCGCACCAAAGCTGCACTGCAGTCCTTAGGACTGGAGTGTGCCTTTGGTGCGGCTTTTGGAATCTTAGGACACATGCATCATTGAAATACCATACCTCCAAAGTGACTCGAAGCAGCTTTATTTTGGCCTGTCTGTAACAGGCCGTAGTTTCCTCTCATAATCTCACTTAACAATGGTAAGGGGAGAACATTCTGAGAGAATGCCAGCCCACTTATCAGAACTAGTGCATAGCTCTCTAGTGCTCCTGAGTTGGGAGCCAAAACAGTTAAACAAGCTTTAGACTGTTCTTTTTCAATTGCAGTGTAAATGTGAAAGAAAGATTTGTTGATATGTAATATTCTCAAGAATTTGTCCCTTTATAAAATTTCCTGGGGGGAAATTGAGATAATGTGGAAGTGAGTTCTCCTGAAATGTGATCTGCTCAGCTGTTCTACCTTGAATCCCATCTCAGTAAAAAGGCAGGATATAAATTCAATAAATAAATAAATAAATAAATAAATAAATAAATTACAGTGAGGGATTTTTTAACAAACATTTTGATTTGGCAAATATCAAAGGAGAGATTCCTATTTTAACAATGAGTTCAGGTTTGAAAGCTGCTGCTTAGACAGCAATTAACGTAAGACACGTACTGAGCTTTCATACAGTGCTCCAAAAACAAGTTTGGAGATACTACGTTTTACAGTATTTGACAACTGCAAACAGTCGCAGACATCAAGTTGCACTGATAATGGAAGATTAATGCATAAAGCTTATCGTTTTTCCTAAGGGAATGTACTTTGATCAGGAGGCAAATGTATTTCTAAATAGAGCTTGTCAGAAACTGAAGAATATTACCATATAAGAAAGCATAGCACATACTACTAAATCTGAAAAAAGGCCCAGCTTTACAGAATCATGAAATCTAGATGATATAATCTAGTTGTTCCTAATTAATGGCCTGGGATCCATGAGTAGTCAATAAGAAATTCATTAGGTGAGTTCTCAGGTTCTTAGCAGCAGGTGGGAGGAACAGTGCAACACGTGGAATTAAAGCTAAAATCCTGTGCACACATACCAAGGAGTAAATTCCACTCCTATGCACATGTACTAAGGAGTAAATTCCACCCCTGTGCATATGTACCAAGGAGTAAATTCCACTCCTATGCACACTTGACAAGGACTAAATTCAACTGAGTAACTTTAAATAAATTCTACTTTAAATAAGAAGTGGGCGACTGTAAGGATAAGGAGCCACATTAGCCCCCAGGATAGCTTGGAGGACTGAATCTCCACTGCACCAATTCCCTCAACAAATAGTGTTGTTGTTCACAATTGCACACTAGGCAAGGGGGCATTGTACTAGGTTTTAGCCTTCCTGGGATGTTTTAGGCCTAGGAGAAGCTTTTTTGTTGTTTTTGTTATTTGATGTGAGTTTAAATCATCCCCATGTTCATTTCTGATGCTTGTCGTGGACCTAAATTGGTGTAAAATGGGTCCAAAATATGGTTGGGATGCCTTCCACAGCCCTTAGAGGGTATTTGGGAGCATTTAGAAGCATATATATATATATATATATATATATATATATATATATTTGCCACACTTTGCTCATATCTGCTTTGAATGCATTATACACCTCCATGAAATGTCTTTGGATCTTGAAGCAAAGTTGTTGCCTTTTAAAATAAATCTAACTAACTGATCTTCCTACCAATTGAATGTTTCTGCATGCCTGCTTTCCTTTTTACATAGCTGAGCAAAAGTTTCATTAGCATTCACACCCAAGAATTCCCTAGAATTAGTGCCAAAGAACCTGCATGTTAAGATTCATTCTTCAATTTCAGTATATTTTATGTTTTTATTCAGGTTCAAGGTGGTTAGGTGGGGACAAGCTTCAAGGGAATCTGTTGTTTTAGTATGCATAACATTTTGCATAAAAGCAGATGAAATAGCCCATTAAGTTGTTGTCTCTTACTTTCAATTTGGTTGTCTTGACAGCATAGTTTGCCTGCCAGCATGTCTTCAAAAAAGGCTCCTTGACCCTCCAGCATCTGATTTAATCCTGGCCCACTCCTATGCATTTAGGAGTAAATCCTACTGAAAGCAGTGTCACTAACTTCTTAGTATAAATTTACTGTTTGTTTGTTGTTTTAATTCCATGTGTAACTGGGCTCTTGCCTTAGGACTATCATCTCTCAGGCAGCTCAGAGTTTTTATAACCAAGACGTAGAACAGAGTAATATTTTTCTTTCTTTCTTTCACAGGTGCTTAGGGTCTGTATGTATTTGTACAGGTGCCTGTACAGCAGAGACCCAGACTGCCTGACATATCATAGGCGCGTTACAGACCGCCCAAAACGGGCAGTCTCGTGCCGCTGCCGGTTGCTGCATCCGGGAACTGCAGCATCCAAACCACGCGGTTCCTGGGCACAAAAGAAGCGCCAAAATGGCGCTTCTTCCTGTGCCCTGGAAGAGGCACCGTGAGGCGCGCACTCGCAGTGCCACTTCCGGTGCGCGACGTCCGGACACTGTGCGTCCACGATGTCACAATGGCGGCACCCAGCTGTATGCAGCGCTGTCATTTTGACATAGTCGTTACACACGAGGGGTAAGGCGCGTCAGGAAGCGCCACCCCTCGCACGTAATGACGGCGCCCCATAGGGCCTGTCCGGAACATGCCATAGTCCCAAGTATGAACCTGCCTGAGTTTTAAGATCCTTTCAGTCCCACAGTGTCAGAAACATTTTTAATGAGAACATATGATTGTACCTTCCCAATGGACGTTCCCGGGCTGCAGAATTTCCTTCCATAGGAAGCTATGCAGGCCCCTTCTTGGCTGTTTATTAACTGACAGGCAAAGTTTTTTATCTGATAGCTCTTGAAATGATGTTTGTAGAAGGGTCTTTTAATGGAGAAGGGTACTATTATTCTCATTGTTATAAGTTAAATGCTTTTAAATTAATGCTGTTTTAATAGGATAACCGATTTAACTGACTATGCATTCTTTTTATTACAATGATTGATCTTTATCTGTTAGTTGCATTCAGTTCTAACTTTGTTGTGAGTTACTTCGGGTCCCATACTGGGAGAGCTAGGGGGGCTGCAAGTTAGAACAAACAAACAAACAAACAAACAGTCTCTTTCTGTGTAGACTAGAAACATATGGGGAAAGACAGTAGCACTTGAGTCAAGGGCAGGCAGATGAAAGCCAGTCGGTAGGTAAATTCAAATTATGGTGTGGAAGGCTGGATCCAACTTGCAAAATCCAGTCAAGGGTGGTATAGACAAGTGATATTAGGCAAGTATGTAACTTCAAGTAACAGAAATCAAAGATAAGTCAAAAGCCCTATGATGCAGAGAAACAAACAGAGTGAAATTTGAGAGCATTACAGTCTCTCTGCAGGTATTCTCCATAGAGGTTAGATGTCTTTGGTGTCAAAACTGGATTTTCAAATAAAAGTGGCTAATTTTAGGACCATGGACAGCTCCAAGGGAGTTCTGCATGCTGAAAATTTACATAATCTCCAGTTAGCTGTGCTTCCCCTGGAAGTGCTGGCTAAACTGTTAAAGATCTCTCTCCTGAGTGTGTAATATGAAGCCTCTGAAAGCTTGAGGAGATGGTGGTTCTGCCAAAAGCTCATTTTCTGACTCAAAGGAATGTAGCATGGCTAGGACCTCTGGCTGGGAAGATCTTAACTGTCCTTCCCTTGGGGAACAGGCCTGAGCTTCATCCTCATCCGAGTCAATAAGCAGGATGTGAAGTACAGCTTCTCAGAATATCTCACCTGGGCATCCCTATCATCCCTCACTTGTCTAAAAATGTCTATAACATTTCATAGAGAAGCAGCACTCATATTTTCATACAGTGGGCTTTCAAATTGTATGTTGAATGTGCTTTAATCTCAGCTGGCACCTAGTGTTACGTCTAGCTAAAGTGAAATTTGAGAGCAATAGTCTTTGCGAAGTTAATAGGCAGAGAGGTTGGATGTCTTTTGTGTCCAACTTTGATATTTAAATGAAAGTAGCTAATTCTAACACAGCTACACAGCTGAGGTAGTTGCATAATGAAGTAGTAGGTGTAGTATTGCTGCTGGTGTTTTTTGTTCCCAAGCCAGTTCCCACTGGCTAAAGTGCATTTCTCTGCACTTTTAACGTGTTCACATATATCTGTGCTAATTTTTCAAACGTCAGATTCTGAACACAATTTTTTGTGTGAGTCACATTGCAAGGTTGGAAACATATGCATTTCTGACTATAAATTGTATCTGGAAAGGGTGAATTCTTAAATTAATATGTCACTTCCGCCCATTCCCTCCCATCCCTAAGATCAAACATTTCCACTGAACCACTGGACAAGTGACATTGAGAAAGGTGAGAACTGTGAGCTAAATGGAAAGAAGATACAGCTTTGGGAAATCTGCAATTTTTAACTGTGGGGGGCCTTAAAATCCTCTTTATTTTAAGAAAGAGGCAAGGGGATATTTTTAATATTCCTTTGTGAAATCAATAATCTCTCTCCTCTCCTGCTTTCCCCTGAGGGCTATTGTCATGCCTAACAACCAGCATTTTTCTGTTTATTTTTAAAATCTTGTTTGCTAGCAAAGGGCAGAGTCTTATGCTCAACTGACCTGGAAGCAAATAAACAAAATATGGGCATATAGTTATGCATACTGAGTCATAGTCATTTTTTTACATAATCAAATCATGATTACTCTTGAGTAGAAAGATGTGCATCAATAAATATCATACTTCCCCCATGTTCCTCTGAGAAGTTTGATTATGTTAGTCTGTATGGAAGGTAATGATTCATGAGCCAGATCTGGAACATCTTGTCTTCTCTGTAATTGCTTCCTCACCTCATTAGATCCTTTAGCATGCATGGCTTCCTTCAGTTGTTGTTTCAAAATTATGTAAAGTGTTCAGAAACACATCCATTTATGTTCAAGGGCACTTATACTGTTTTTTAATTACTATAAAATTGGCAAGGCAATAGGGGACAGAAGTTATTGGTGAGGGATTTATTCATGGAAGTGCTTTACTATTTTGCTGCGCCTCAGTGCATCACAATTTCATCACAATTTCACCAGGAGAAAAATAGAACAACAACCCTGCTAATGCACAGTGACAATAAGGAGTTTTCATTCTTACTAATGACTTACTAAGCATTTTGATACAGAAATATTTAGACATTTCAATGATATTGTCAAATGAGTCTAGGCCACTAGAGCACAAACAGCATTCTACTTGTGGATGTGGAAAGTCATTATTTTTGTTTATATGTCACCCTATAACTGTGTTCTGTTGACAGATTACGACAACCTGAATTACAACATTCAGATGCAAAAATAATAAGTCAATGAAACAATGAAAAGCAACATGAATATGCTGCAGCAATAAATAAAACAGTGTAATATGATATGCATCATTACTAAAAATGAATTTGAAAGTAAGCAGATTAAAAATTTACAGATCTAAGAAAAACCTATAACCTTCCCCCAAGGAACAGAGTGTCATCTAAATGAGAGTTACCTGGTTTTGTCCTCCCTCAAAAAACATCGGAGATATGTTAGGCAAAGAAGGTTTGATTGGAACAGGGTTCTGTGACCAAGCAGGTATTCAAACACATGTCTCCCTAGTACATGTCCTGTGTGCTATCCACCATTCTTAGTATTAAAGTGCTTCTCCATTTTGGTGTTAAATGGAGTATCTTGTTCTATACCCAAAGTCCTGGGAATTCCCTTGATTGCCAGAATCCTCTACAGTGTCTTATCTAGCTTGATGAGGAAAGTGTTCTTTCTTTATCAGTAATTTAAATCAATTTACCCAGCTTGCCTCAGATTAACTCTAGTGCTGCTTAGCAGCAGGCATCCTGTTGCTTGCAAATAAATAAATTATTATCTCTTGGTACAGTGACCAGGACATTATACATCTAGTGCACATGCAGTGATTAAGCTGTGCAGATGGATATGTGTGTAGGAAAGGACAGTTTTTTTCAATTCTATACATGTAAAGATCTTTGCTGGAGATCTGGAATGCAGAGCATGTGTGCATGCATCTGTAAAGTCATTGGTATAATTTTAAAACAAAATATAACTCCAGACTGTATGTTTTAAAATTTGCATTAAAATAAATAAATGGAGTGGCTGACTTCTTTAGCATTTGTGGATTTGGAACAAAGTATATCGTATTAGGATAGTGTTTTGCCTAGTTTGACTGGGAGAAGAAATTAAAGAGAGAAATCTCAAATATTGATGTAAGAAACCTGCTTTGATCATTAGAAAAAGAAAAGGGCTAATTTCTCTTGAGTTTGCAATTTCTGTTCAAAGTTATTTTTATTTTCCCTCATCAACTATTTTCATTTTAAGCTTTTAATGGCAATAAGCTTTCTTCACATGTGCAGTCCTTCTGTGGGTTCATGGCAGGCTTGTATAGGTCACATTTAAGTTATTCTTTCCTTTTACTAAAGTGAAAGAAAAATTCAGTAAATTATGCCTAGAATCCCTGGTGCCGCAGTGGTTAAATGCCTGTATTGCAGCCACTCACTCAAAACTCTAAGGTTGCGAGTTCAATACTAGCCAGGGTTCAAGCTTGACTCAGGCTTGCATCCTTCCGAGGTCACTACAATGAGTACCCAGCTTGTTCGGGGCAATTAGCTTACAGTTGTAAATTGCTTAGACACTGTTAATTCAATATGAAGTGGTATATAAATGAAACTGTTGTTTGTTTGTCTAAACCTCCCAACTGAGACTGTATTTTAATATGGACTGCCCAACTGAGCCTGTGTCTTAGAGCCAAATGTTATATCTATGTTTGCATTTAATGCAACCCTTAAAAAGTACCAAGAGAGAAATCAGGATCAAAGATGCAGTGGGTATTTAACATGTTCTTCCCCCAATGTAACCCTGATAATAACTCTTCTTCAGCTGCTATTTGCATTCAGAGGGTGTGTGTATTAGGAATAATAATAATATAATAATAATAATATTTATTTGTATCTTCCTGCCTCTCCCAGGTGGATCGAGGTGGGATTACAGCCAATAAAATGCATACAAAACATATCGATACAATACAGTACAGTAGTAATTATGTTAAAACTTACACTATCATCAATTACAATAACAATACAGTCATACAGTAGTCAAGGAGGGGGAACAATACAGATGGATAAGTTCGCCAGAAGAGAACCATCTTAACTGACCCTTTAAATGCCTCCAAGGAGGCAATAAGACAGATCTCCTCTGGAAGACCATTCCACAATTTAGGAACAGCTACAGTGAAGGCTCTTTGGGAAGTTGTTGCTAAGCTAGACACTTGTTGTTCTAACAAATTCTTCCCAGTTGTTCTGAGAGTGCATGGAGGATTGTGTAGGGAGAAGCATTCCCGCAGGTAACTCAAGCCCGAGCCATGTAGGGCTTTAAAGGTAATAACCAACACCTTGTACTGCACCCAGAAGCTGATCAGCAGCCAGTGAAGTGATTTTAAAACAGCTGTTATGTGGTCAAACCTAGAAGAACCGATGACCAATCTGGCTACCACATTTTGAACCAATTGAAGCTTCTGAACTTGGTACAAGAGTAGCCCCATGTAGAGCACATTACAGAAATCTAAACAAAAGATAACCAGTGCATGTACCACTGCTTCAAGGTCCTTTTGGTCCAGGTAGGGTCACAGTTACTGACCCAAGGCAGGCATCCAGAGGAGGGATGCCATTCTTAATCACTGCAACAGTTGAAGACATAGAGAAATAGATTTGGGTGTCATCAGCATACTGATAACACTGTGCCCCATGTCTCTGGATGATCTCGCCCAGCATCATGTAAATGTTAAAGAACATGTGGGACAGAATGGCACCCTGAGGGACGCCAAATGTCAGCTCTCTTTTAGAAGAGCAGCTGTCCCCCATCTTCACCATTTGGAATCTGCCCGAGAGGTAGGAATGGAGGCACTGAAGCGCAGTGCTTCCAATTCCTCACTCCCTCAGGCATTCCAGAAGGATACCATGGTCAATGGTATCAAAGGCCACTGAGATGTCCAAGAGCACCAACAGCATCACACTTCCCCTGTTGATGCCCAGGAATGGAAGAAATATTTGAAAATATTTTGGGAGGAAATTTGAAAACTGTGTTTCTTGAACGTTAGGGAACCCCAATGAGGACAATTTTGGACTAATTAAATTCTTCATAGCTCAGGACTTGTTCTGCACAAAATTTGCATATGACTTTGTGCAGAAAACATCAAACAGAAAGAAAATTGCTAAAATTACTCATTGCTTCCTTCAGGTACAAAATTAGCAAAGAATGATACCTCTAATGTGCATAGTTTGGTATACAGTTAGACTTTTATTTGTTTGACATGGAGGAGTACATCCACCTTCTCCATTCAACATGAAGAAACAATTCTAGGCCTGATAAAACTACAAACTGGCCCCCACGTTTGGGTCACATCCCTGCAGTCAAAAAGAAAACACAACCCACTCATTAGATGGGTCTGCAAAGATGAGTCCACAGTTGGGCTCTCAAAAGCCTAGTCAGCCAGGGTGGATTGGTAAGTCCACCAAAATCTGGAACTCAACATTTGGATAACAGTGTGCTAGAATATATAGAGGAATCACAAATAGTGTTTTGGCTAATTGAAAACTGTTGTACATCACTGTTGAAAAAAAATCATTAAAGCCTCTCATCCTTTACCTTACACATGGGGGGGATTATCGCACTGGGGTAAAAACGTTTCCCAGTGTGTTCTCATGAGCACGAGCACGGAGCGTGATGGGAACCCGATGGGGCCCAGAAGGCTAGTTTACTGCGAGGCGGAATGCCGCCATCACCGCCGGGCGTTCCCATCGGGTTCCCAATGTGTCCCAGGAGACGCCATTTCTGGGAACGCTTTGAAACTGACCCCAGAAATGGCATCTCCTGGAACACATTGGGAACCCACGGCATTCCGCTGTGCAGTAAACGAGCGTTCTGGGCCCCATCGGGTTCCCATCACTCTCCGTGCTTGCGCCCGTGAGAACACACTGGGGAACGTTTTTACCCCAATAATCTCAATGGAATCACAGAGTCACATAATCAAAATCCTAGACTTGGAAGAGACCACAAGGGCATCCAGTCCACTCCCCTGCCATGCAGGGATTTACATTCAAAGCATACCAATAGATGGCCATTTCTGTCTCTGTTTAAGAACGTCCAAAGAAGGAGGCTCCACTGTTCTCTGAGGCAGCACACTGTTTGCTTCACTTTTATTTTCATTGTGAGTGCTGCTAATTTATTCTTTTTGCAGGAAGGAAAGAAGAGATATCCACTTTTCTTTTAAAACAGTCACAGATCCTTCAGGGTGTCTGCCTCCTTGCTTTAAATTCTTCAGTTGGATTCCCTTCACTTGTTGGAGTTTCACTGAGGGCAAGCAGTTTGGCTTTCACTAACTCTTAATGTCTTCTGGCATTGGTAATCCCTCTGTGTGTTGTCTCACCTGCAATTCTGGAGTACATTTAGGAAATAACTCCCACCTCCTGTTTGGGTGCTGTCCTTGGAGGCTGAGCATGAGTTAATCGGCAGTTTAGTGGTTCCATGTCCTGCACTGCACAGAGTCGATTTTGCCAGGGTGTGAAAAGATACCATAGCATGGCAGGCTGTAAGAAGACATGAGTGCACAGGACGCTGGTTAGTTACATCCTCCTGAACCTGAACAGTTTTATAAAAAATGTAAATTCCTTTTGGCAGTGTCTAGATTGCTTTTTGAGAAGAACAGAACAGTTCTGAACATGAACTAAAATGACAGTGAGATCACTAAGGATGCGGGCTTTGCCTCTAGAAATCTGTCTTCTTCTTTTACAAATAGTGTTTGGGGAATGAGAAATTAGGTAGACACAGCAGGTACTAAAGCCAGGCCTTGCCAGGTGGTACCCCCTGTGTCTACACACATCTGTAGCCCTCCAAAGCTACCCATGTAATAGAGAGTTTCTGGGTAATTTTAGGGTGCATCTACAGGGCCAAATAAGTGGTCTCACCTAGTTCTCACAATGAAACTTCCAGATGACGTTGGGGCAACTGAGGCGAATCCCAGCCTTTTCATTAGTCATGGCTTTAATCCAGAGAGAAAAAGTGGGGATTTATCCCATTTTGAGTGCAAATCCAAAATACTCCACATGTGCGTAGACTGTGCCACATTCTCACACATGGCAGGTGGAGTGGCCATGATAGTGGCTATGCATACCACAATTTATCAGATCAGGGTGACTTTGAAAGGAAATTGTTTAGAATGAAAAGTAAATGTTTTCTTTTGTTTATGACTAATATCAATTACAGGAATGTGTTGTGCAATGCAATATGTGTGTTCCAGTACCACCATCACAGGAAGAAGCGCTATGGTTCAGATTGCTTGCTCGATAAACACTGGCTTAAAAATTTCTTAAATCCCCCTCATTCAAGGGTGTTTTTATCAACTGAAGAGAATTGATTATTGTGTCTCCTCAAATAGGCTATGCTCATGTGGAGGACTAAAGAGTTAATAAACACTGGTGAGAGCTTGGTTATAAGTACAGTTTTCATTCTAAATTAGCAATATGATCATTTGACAATTCTGCAGGCCTAAGCTTTCTCCCTTCTCCAGCATCAATCTGGTTCAGTTGTTGTTGTTGTTGTTGTTGTGGTTGTTGTTGTTGTTGTTTACTTTTTAAAAAATCAGATGGAATTCAGCTCTCCCCCCCCCCCCCCCGCAAATGCTTCATTTTGAGTGGATATTTTTAATTTCTTATCATTGCAGCATTCTTCCCTCTTACTAATGTATGTGTGTAGTAGGGCCTACACAACAAATGGCCCAGGGGCCGCATGCGGCCCACCAATCAATTTTGGGTGGCCTGCAGGGATGTGGAATGACTTCAGGACTCTTCCGCCACTTGGCCTCCTCCTGAGGAGAGGGCCATACAGAGGAGGTGGAAGAAGGGTGAACACTCACCTTGCAAGGCTCCTTTGCCTCTTGGCTTTCTCCTGCAGAGAAAGGCCAAATGACAACAGCAGAGAAAGACATGCGAACATCTGTACTGCAAGGCTCCTCCACTGCTCGGCTCTCTCCTAAGGAGAATGGCAGGTGGAGGAAGATTGGCAAATGCTCACCCTACAAGTCTCCTCCTTTGCCTGGCTTTCTCTTGAGAAGGCTGGGTAGCAGATGAGGAAAAGGGGCAAACAGTCACCCTTCAAGGCTCCTCCGTCACTTGGCCTTCTCCCAAGGAGAGGTCCAGGCAGAGGAGGAGGAGAAGAACAGCCTCCCCTGCTGCTCAGCTTTCTGCTGAGGAGAGGGCCAGGCAGAGGAGGAGGAGGAGAGAATTAATATTAATTATTTCTAATTAATATTAATAAATTAATTAATATTTAATCAAAGCCTATCTGCAGCCCGAAAAAGTGTAGCCTTTTTTAATTTTGGCCCCTACCTACTGCCAGGTTGTGCAGGCCTGGTGTAAGTAGTGTTTTTTACACACTTATCTGCACTTTTCCCCCCAAATATATACATCCACAACCATCCATCAATTTCCTGATTCTGAAACACACTGCATTCATGAATTTGTCAATGTGCTCAGTGGATTAAATCCTCAAAACAAGTTCACTTTGTGGAATCTTTGTACCCCCCATTTAATATCCAATTCCCTATTTAAAGCAGACAGATAGACAGATACATGAAAGAAATGTCATAAGAAACCTAAGTGTGACTCATCATCCCTAATCAAATTGTTGTTCTAAAGCCTTCATCTGGGAATCAAGTCAATTGTTTGATGTAAATCACTAAATTCGTAATAGTTTGAATGTGGGGTTCTGTGTCAGCTGTTTGTAACTTTCACTTGGTGGACCATGTGCTCACTGTGCTGCAACAGCAGAAGAAACTATTTTAGCTGAAGTTCTTCAAGCAAGTTAAACCAGGTCAAGATTGTCAAAATAAATTAAATGAACTGGAAGTTAGCTGTCAACATGTGCAAATTTGAAGATGAATATTTAGGGGGTGAGGGAGGAAGCAAACCTCCTTAAACTGTTTGTAACTTTGGGAAAAATTACTAGTTTTGACTCAGATGATGACCTGTGTTATGCAAGTGCATTATGTAACTGAGTTCATTAATCGGTTGGGACAGGAGCAAAATTACAGTATGACCAATAGGTGATTTTATTTCTAGTGCTGAGGTACATCATCAGCAAACAGTCTTTTCCATTTGTGCACTGGGTTTGCTAGAAATTCTTTAAAGGGGATGATTTATACAAGGGTACATGAAAAAAAATAATTACTCACATACAGTTCTTTTGTGGCCTAATGTTTGATTTTAAAGTGATCTTAACCCATATTTTACTTCTTCATATATGTTGCTTGCCATTAGCACCTTTCTCTTATGTTGATGTCTGTGATTAAAAGTACTGCTGCATGGCTTAGTTGCATATGATACTAGGTCATGTAGAGCACTCCATAAATAAGTGTTTTTCACTTGCTGCCCCTCTCCAACCCTCTAACAGTTACAGAAACTGAGCAATTAAAAATGGGTGAAGATCAAATCTTCCAGGTCTGAGACTTTCATTTTGGATGTCACTGAACATGCTTACATTGAACATGTATAGACAAATCTGAAACTGTTTGGCTCACATCTAGTTCAATGCTGCCAAGCTGTTGTCATCTTGGGCTTGTTTCTACATGCTCTGTAAGGTGTACAGTGCCCAGTGACCTATCAATGCTTCCATCTAGAACAGAAACATTGACTCAGTGGGATACACACAAATGTTGACGCCCATGCAAAAACTTGATTCATTGGGTCTACTTTTGTGGGGAACATCCATAGGAATCATTAAGTCTCAGAGTAGTTAAAATCTAGGCAGATCAGGGAAGAACTTGATAAAAGCAAATGCATAGTTGAAATTCACCTAATTATTTTATCCACTCCTTAATAGGCAGTTGTATGTATATTGATATGGCAACAGTAGGACTCTACCTTACTTTGTGTAGTCTCAAATGTCATGGAATTGAACCAGGAGCCATACAGATTGATAATTTGTTCCCCAAAATCACAGGAGGAGGAGGAGAATGACGAGAACTGCATGTGGCACTTAAGGGTGACTCACAGCTTAGAAGATTTTTCACACCCATGCTTACTGTGGGTTAAGCACCTGTAAAGTTCAGTTAAAAAGTCCCTGAAGCGTGAGGGTGTGAATGCCGGTACTTATCAAACTATAATGAAGCATCCCCTCACCTATACCATCCTTGAATTGTTTGCGGAGCAGCCATTGCCTTTTAACGGGGATTTTGCATTAATAGGAAATGGCTGCCTTGCAAATGATTCAAGGATAGTAGAGGCAAGGAGACGCTTCACTGACATTTCAGAAGCTCAACCAGCTTTCACACCCTCGCGCTTCAGGGAGGTTTTACAGTCACTTAATGCACAGTAAGCGCTGGTGTGAAAATCTTAATGTTAGCGGGAATGTGGTGTAAGGAGGAATTGACATCTTAGCATAGATTTCTGGAGGGCCAATGTATTTCCATTAGCTTCTATCCAAAACACAACATTATGATATTCTTGCTTTTGGGGAGAGCCATTAGCCACTAGAGGTCACTAGCCACTTGTTGTTGTTGTTAACTGCCTTTAAATTGTCCTCAACCCATGGCACCCTTGTTAATGAGACACCTGCAAGACACCCTGTCCTGCACTGGTCTGCCTAGCAAGTTCATACTCGTGATTTCTTTAATAGAGTCCATCCATCTGTCATGTGGCCTTCCTCTCTTTCTACTTCCCTCTAGTTTTCCTAGCATTCTTGTTTTCTTCTAGTTATCCCTACCTTCTCATGATGTGTCCAAAGTATGACAGCCTACGTTTTGTCATCTTGTTCTGAAGTGAGATTTCTGCCTTGATCTCCTCTAGGACCCAATTGTTCGTCTTTTTAGCTATCCATGGGATCCTCAGGACTCTACTCCAGCATCACATCTCAAATGAATTTATTTTCCTCCTATCTTCTTTCTTAACTGTCCAGCTCTCATATCCAAACAAACAAACAAGTTTCATTTATATACCACTTGATACCGCCTAAGCAGTGTCTAAGCGGTTTACAACTGTAAGCTAATTTGCCCCCAACAATCTGAGTACTCATTTTAGCGACCTCCTCGGAAGGATGCAAGCCTGTGTCAAGCTTGAGCCCTTTTGTTGGTCTTGAACTCGCAACCTTGTGGTTTTGAGTGAGTGGCTGCAGCACAGGCATTTAACCACTGCACCACCAGAGATCCATAGATGTCTCCCAGCCTGACTACTTCCTTTTCTCTTTCTGTAGGATTGGGAGGGGGACTGGGCTGGGCTTTGTCTTCCTTCTCCTTGCCTTGTGTCTGGCTGATTCCCTTTCTTCTTCTGTGGGCTGGGAGTGGGGCTGAGCTAGCCACTTGACTGCTTTTCAACTTGCAGAGATCTTCTATGGGACTAATGAGCTTGAGCTTAGAAAGGTTACTGTTTTGGGACTACTTCTCTAAAAAATCCCCTAGCCAACATGACCATTGACAGGTGGTGCAGCACACATGTACAGAATATCTCACAAAATCCCTCCCAACAAAAAGTATTAATATAAACTTGAAAAAGATACCTCTACCTCACCCCATGTTGCACCTAGCTCTGCCTGTTTCCAGCATATGGCCCTAGTATCTTATATTTAATAGAAAGTGACCCTGTATACTAGGCTCAAGTGACCAGAGGTCCTAAACTAAAATAAGTGTAGTCTTGTCTCTTATCAGAGAGGGGTTATCTGTGTATTTAATACCATTCTTCAGATAATTTCATAACAATAAAATAGTATGCTAGTTTTTGAGCAAAGTAGATTTTATCTTCCATTGGATAGTAAGACAAAACAAAACAAACCC
>NC_056525.1:154972920-154990902 GCF_019175285.1 Sceloporus undulatus | reverse complement strand
AATAATAATAATAATAATAATAATAATAATAATAATAATAATAATAATAATATCATAATCCCCACCAACACCATCCAAGGATGCATTCTGTCATGCTGCTGGGCTGCATGATCTGCATTTGTAACCAAACTAATATGAAATCAGTCATGTTCTGTCGATTTCTCCAAGCACTTAGAAGCATGATAAGAATGTCAGTTCAGTTCTTCTTTCAGAACATAGACAGTTCTAGCTGTGGCAGAAATCTAATTTAGGGGCTAGACAGACGAGGAGAAAGGGGTGGTGAGATGTCTTCAATGGAGGCTGCAGCAACCAAATGGCGCAGCCTCTGGGAGCCCTAAAAAGAACCTGCTCCCGATGGGTTCTTTTTAACGCACGCGTAGGGCGCCATTGCAGCCCTCGCATGCACCAATGATGTACACGTGACGTGGTGTTGTTTCACCCTGTATACATCATCATGGCGGCCCCCGTGTGGATGGAGATGAAAAATGATGGCGCACACAGTAGGGCTCTAGAGCATGTGGACACTCCACTCTCCCGAGCCCTAAAATCGGCCCCAGGCTGGTGCATATCACCAGTCTGTACTGGGCCTCAGATACCTTTGAGGGATCAGATGTAGATACTTGTATCAATAAAAATTGAGATTTTTTAAAAAAATAAATAAATCACTAGGTATAGAATCAGTAGAACACTCATTGCATGCTGTTACTTTGTGATTTTTTTTTCAATTTATAAAGGCCTATTTTTGTAAGTTACATTCACTAACTGTGTATACGAATGGCCTTCTCAATCGTGATATGTTAGATCAGGGCTTCTTTCATAATGTCAGAAACACCATTTTCTTCCCTATCCTATACTTTCTTATCTTTTGCTGTGGCATAATACTCACCCTGCAGAAAAGTTCTGCAGAAGTCAATACTTTGTATATGATTTTGCATGTTTATGTTTTGCTTGGATCTGATTATCACCCTAGTAATTGCAGCAGTGTTTATATTTAAAAGAACAGCAGCAAGAACACCTGTATGGCTTGAAACAAAGCTCCAAAAATCCCTCACTTTTTTCTTCACTTTGATCAATTTATTGTTTGCTTGTCTTCTATTTTCAAGATATTTTTCAGCCCTTGAAACAGTGAACAGGACGCAGTGCCAGTTTTCTTCTAATGGTTCTAGCTTCCTACTGGGGAGGGGTGTGTGAGTTCTCTGCATTCTGCAAGGAACAAAATGTTGACATGTTTGTTAATGTAATGATATCATCTTCGATGGGAGTAATTTGAATCTTGCAAAAAAATAAAGAAAGAAATAAACTGACAGGAAAACTGACACATAACACTGGAAAATCTGACTTGACCTAAATGCTCTTTGGGAAATTGCAAGAGTGCTTCTTCCTTTCCTATTAATGTTCAGTTAACCAGTACAGGCATAATTGCAAAAGACTTCACTGGAACCTCTGGGTCACCACGATAGATACCATGTGGATAAACAGAGGAGAGTCAAAATTTAATGAGCTGACTATAGCTTTAAATAACCAACTGCTTGTCTAAGAGGCAGTCCAGCCATAAAAAGCACTTGCTCCTGCCTGGTACAGAAGCCCACAAAGGCCTAAGTTAGAAAGCTATTTAACAGGATTATTCATCTGTGTGGGGTTTATGACGAATGCAATCTGATTAATGTAATGTACTGTCTGTTCAGTAATTGAATTGTGAATGTCTGGATTTAAAATGCTTTAAAGGGAAATGATTATGCTGACTACATTGGCAGGATATCTGTCCTGTTCTTTTTTATCAAAAAGAAGAAACTATCTGTTGGTAATGCAGCGCAGATAGATAGCTAATAGCATATTGTGGGAGAGGGATAAGCTGCCTATAAACCACTTGTACTTCAGCAGTTTCATGTAGGAAAGAAGATGTTGTGGATTCTTGCTACTTATTGGGGAAGTGCTGTTATTGTTGTTGTTACTGCTGCTGTTGTTTTCCCTGTTGTTCTTTGCTGTTCGATGCCATACTAGGTGCATTTCATGGGAACCGTATTTGATAACCAGATATTTATTTGTAGAAGTAAGGACATAGATGTACACTTGCATGTAATGTATATTGCATAGCAGGACAATTGCTTGATTTGCATATATACTGTGCACTGCCCCTCACTTGATAGTTAGTTAGCATCTGAACAAGAGCTCAATAAGAATTCTGTGTCTGCAATACAATCACAATATAGCCCTGAACCTTTCTATTTTAGATGTCAAAATGCACCTGCCATTGGCTAATGGCTCCCTATACACACAAAACAAGTTAGGAGTGAAGAAAAGGCATGACTCTTCTTTTTGTCTGTCTGTTAAACTGTGTATGCAGATCAGACCTTACTTCAGATGTTACTTTTGGCATTAGTAAAATATCACATAGTCATCTCGTAGTATCTGAGCCACAGTGTTTACATTTTTGATCTGTGGATGCAGAATCTGTGGATACAGATGACCAAGTTTATAATTATGTGTTATGGGCATGCATGCATATCAAATGGTCCTATACTGCACTCCTCCTCAACCTGTTATTTCATCAGATGTGTTGCATTAGAATTTACAGCCCAGGGGCTGCCTGCGGCCCACCAAAGTATTTTGGATGGCCTGCAGGGTTGTGGAACAACTTTAAGGCTTCTCTGCTGCTTGGCCTCCTTCTGAAGAAAAGGCCATATAAAGGAGGGGGAGGAGGAAAGGTGAATGCTCTTGAGGAGAAGGCCAGGTGGTGGAGGAGGAGGACGGGTGACTACTGGCACTGCCAGGCTCCTCCGCTTCTCAGCTTTCTCCTAAGGAGAAGGACAGATGGAGGAGAATGGGCAGCAATCACCCTGCAAGTCTTCTATTTTGCCCAGCTTTCTCCTGGGTGGTGGATGAAACATGCAGGGCATGTATTTGCCAGCCCTCCTCCTCCACCATCTGGTCTTCTTCTCAAGAGCATTCACCTCAGGGGAAAGCCAGGCAGTGGAGGAGCCTTGAGGGGCAAGCATCTGCCCATTTTCTTCCTCTTCCACCACCTGGCCTTCTCCTTAGGAGAAAAACCAAGCAGTGGAGGAACCTGAGGGGAAGTCCAGGTGGAGAAGGAGAATGAAGGAAACGCTCCCCTACTGCTCAGCTTTCTCCTGAGGAGAGGACCAGCCAGAGGAGAAAGAGGAGGAGGGAATTAATATTAATTATTTCTAATTAATTAAAACCTATCTGTGGCCTGAAGAGGTTTAGCCTGTTTTAATTTTGGCCCCTACCTACTGCCAAGTTGTGCAGGCCTGCTCCAGAAGTTTTCAGCCCAGCATAGCTATCTGTTGAATCCAGCACTTCTGCAGTTCACCAAATTGGAGAAAGGTGCTATACTGTGGATCTAATAGTGAGGGGAAACACTAGGTGGAAAAGAATGAAAGAAAGAAAGACACCCTAGTTTTCTGGGAGGGAAAAAAGTTCACTTCTTTATCATTTATTATTTATAGCTGTTCCACATCTCCTTCCTAGGAGGCCATGCACTTTTGAAGGACCCCAAAGTCCCTGGCCAATCTGGGAGCTGGGTCTGCAATGAAAGAGAGTGTAGCAAACTTCAATCTATTTTCCTTGCAGAACAGGTATGGTCAGGCATGAAACCTGAATCTAAGATTGGATATTCAATCTGTAATCCAATGGCAGTGACAACTCTGGAATCCACATGGGCATCAGCTACTATACTAATTTCTGATTAATATTGGAGGCATTTGTATGCATTCTGCAAGGAAAATAGACTGAAATCTACTACACTCTCTTTCATTGCACATCCAGCTCCCAGATTGGCCAGGGACCTTGGGGTCCTTCAAAAGTGCATGGCCTCCTAGGAAGGAGATGTGGCACTTGAGGAAAGCATAAAATAGTGGCTCCCTGTCTTTGTAGTCCCTCCAGACTATAAATAGACAGCCCAGATGTTTTGGGGAAGGGTTGCACACCAATCTATTGGTGATTGAAACAAGCAAGCAAGCAAGCAACACATATGTAAGCTTAAATGAGTTCACTGGGACTCAGGTAGGTCTCTATAGGATTGCAATCTATATCACCAAGAAAAGATGACAAGAAAACCTCAGGTAAAGTGAGGTCCTTTTAAGCATGAACATCCTACTCTTCGTTTTTTAAAAAAGTGGTCCTCCTGGAAATAGGAGTTTCCTCTGAAATACAAATAGTCCCCTTTAACAGGTTTCTCATGCAGTTACACATATATACTTCACAAATATTTTATTTATTCATTTTGTTGCATCTTTGTGCTATATTGTGACATTTCTGTTTGAAACAGTGGTTTAATTTCTGTTGGCATATGCTGTCAACACTGAAAGGTTTAATCTAAAGGGCACTGAAGCAAATGAGTTCAGATTAGGGACAAAACATAGTTTGTTTTAGACTGTTGAAAGAAAGCCCTTTATGTAGTTTAGCTTGGCTTATTAAAAATGGATATGAGACAAGAGATATCAGATCTTAATTGTGAATGAACAATAAATACTAAGGGCCAAATACAATTCAGCAGATGTAGGATGTAAGTTGCAAAGATCCCCACATCCTTGTTGATCTGGAGAACCAAGCATTATATTGTGCTAGATAGCTGTAAAGTCCAGTGCTGGAAACATTAACACACACACACACACACACACACACACACATTTTCAGAATGGCTACCCTTTGAAAGCAAACTTTGGCAATGCCAATTCCCCATGTCTGGGTGTAATGGGAAACTGTTGTTTGATTTGGACCTCAAAATGAAGCTTATGTGTGCATGTGAAAGAGAAGGAATACAAGTCAGTGCACAGAATACAGTGGCTTGGATCTGCACATGCAGATAAAAGGAAGAAAACATGGCTTTCTGTTACAATGTGAATAGGATTCAATACATATTGTGAGACTGACATCTCTCCAAGCAAGTTCATTATGAGTCCACTTGCTCCCTTTGCTGTTTTTACCATTTGTGCATTGCCACCAAGTCATCAATTGTGCACTGATGCAGCAGTATAAAAGCTGCTGGAAGCATATAGTCGAGTCCTCCATATCCACAGATTCTTCTTACACAGATTCAACCATTGACAGCTTGAAAACATTTTAAATATCCCCCCCCCCAGTTGGTGTCCTGGAACCAAACTGCAGGGGACACCAAGAGTATTTCTCATCTTGGATCTGGGGTAGGTCAAACATCCTCTATAACGGAAGCTTAGGTGTGCAGTTAGTACAACTAGATCAAAGGTGTTTGCTTATATTCTTGCTAAAATATCTCTACTAGCAAGGACCTCTTGAACTGAGCAATTAACCTTTTTAATTGGCAGAATTAAAGATTGAAGTGCAATTGCTTCAGGTTCTTATCATCGGACATCTTCCTTTTTACTGAGATAACGTAAATTACTATGCCTTGATCTCCCATATGAGTGCACAGCAATCCACTCTTCACTTAAGAGATGCTTAAGATTCTCCAGTCATTTGCAAACAACATTTTGCAAAGTCATGGTGGAATGAAATTAAATTTCCCTTTGTTACTGTTTTCAGCTGTCCTGTTGCAGAGGTTTAGTATTATGAAGTACTGTGCACATTTCTGATTTATTTCTATCTGATGATCTCTAATGTTAGTATAATTTTTCCCTAGAATAAACTACAGTAAGCATTTTGCATCTCCGAACACATATGTCATTTATCGTCTCTTAGAATGAAGTATTTGTTGTTAGGGATTTAAATTGTCATGCAGTTACTCTATCAAGTGGCCCAATAACACTTAAGCAGCTTAATTTTACATTATACCTCTGCAGACCTATAGTGCAGAGCAGCATAATCCTACACTGCTGGAACATTCATTAATGGGTTCTCTGGGAGGTAAAAATTGCTGAAACATAGATGATAGATGACATCCCTACTGGTGTCTGAGAGGATGCTGAGACTCACACAAAGGCACACAAAGGGGAAGAAAGATCTTGTTCTTTAAGTGTCTGTAATTAATTTCTCATGTTTCATACACTCTAAAACTCTACACCAGGAGAAGGGTCAAACAACAGCAAGCTACAGTGAACAGAATGGGTCTTTGGAGATTTCATGGGGTTCTTCTAACTATACCAGCACCTGAGCAGAAAGCGCATCTGAATTTCTCTGAAATGAGAGCAGAAAAAAGTGTTGGGGGAGAACATAATTTGCTGACCTTTGGCATTTATGGCAAAATGAGAGGAGGCTTAAACTCCAACTAAGGAACATTTGGAACAAAACTATAGCTGATAAGGAGGGAATCAAGTACCGCTCCATTAGTTCCTCTCCACTTAAAAAAAAACAACAACAAGCAAACATGTATGTCTGGGCTTCATTAAATACAAGTGCGTTTGCTCCTAAAGTAGTTGTCTGTAAGTTAATTATCTTCTTAGGTCAACAAATCCATCCAGCTGGCAAACAGTCAACTGTTTTGTGAACTGGCCTACTGAGAAAACTGTACATACTTACCACAGTTGTACTGTATTTATATTTTGTAGCCCATTCTCCTAACAACATGCTATTTTTCACAGGGTGAATGGAGCACCAGGAGAATTAGCCACTTTTTTCCCATGCATTTTCCACAGAAAGGGCCCAAACAGACAGGCCAAAGTAAATCTGCTTCAGGTCACTTTGGAGGTATGCCGTTTAAGTGACATGCACATCTTTAGAGGCCAGAAGCTGCACCAAAGCTGCGCTCCAGTCCTTAGGACTGGAGCGTGGCTTTGATGTGGCTTCCAGCCTCTTAGGATGCATGATCATTTAAATAGCATACCTCCAAAGTGACCCGAAGCAGCTTTATTTTGGACTGTCTCTTTGGGGGCCTGTTGTCTGGGAGCCTCTCTGTGAAATCTGAACCTGATGTTGCTCAGATTATCCAAAACAACAGGAAACTGTTGCTATAATTATGATAGTCATGCCTGCTTTAATTTCAATGTCAAACTGGATGTTAAGAGGAATGTGTATTCCATCTGATTCATCTGTTTGTTTTTTCTCCTATAGTGGAATTCCCTCATAGTTTTGCATGGGTCTCATCAGTCAGACTTGAAAATTAAGCTTCTCTATACCCTCCAGTGAATAGCCACAAAACACACTAAATACAGGATACATAGATGAGGTGTATCAAGTGCTATGACAAGTAGACATCTTCCCCCATTTGACAAAACATGCCACCTTTAAAAATGTGCAAGGCTTATTATCTTGCTTGACCCTCTTTCATTGTTCTGGGAACCTCTTACACTGTCCTGCCTATCTCTATCACTTCAGTAACTAGAGAAGAGCATTTTACTGCTTATAATTAACAATCACTACCTACTTACTATTGAACGAATTTTCCTATGTCACCATAAACATGATTGATGGCTGAAAATCATATTATTTAAATAAAAGGTACATCATGGGCAAAAGAAATAAATAAAACCACAGAAATAGCGCAGATTAACAACACTTGATGTGGTTCAGGGCTATGGAATTCTGGGATCTGTACTTTGTTGTGGCACTAGTCTTCTCTGACAGAGAAGGCTAAATGTGTCACAAAACTAAAATTCCCAGAATTCTATAGCATTGAGCAATGGCAGTTAAAGTAGTGTGAAACTACATTATTTCTGCAGTGTGGATGCAGCCTAAGTCCAGGACTATTGCTTGTGGCTCCTGTATAGAATCTGGGTTGTCCAAGCTTTCTGAAATTGGATTTCATTTTAGAAGCATCTTCTCACCCCATCACATTTCTTGTTGGGTGAATGTCTGAAGCCAGAAAGAAATAGCGGACAGGACAAATTCATCAATACTAAGCCTCACAAGGGATTGGTTGTGATACCTACATGGAAGCCTTCATGTCCAGTTCCTGTATTCATCTGATTTCTAAATGCTGGCAGGAAAGCAGTGAGAACTGCCTGCTTGCGAACTCTCCAGGGACCATTACAAGAGACAGTAGCAGCCTAGATACATCTTTCATCTAATTCAACAAGGGAATCCATGTGCTCTTATTTTTGTCCACTTGATAGCTATAATTATGTAAATTGCCATGTTTAACATTCATTTCTCTCCTATTTGCTTACATTTGTGTTTTCCTGACACCCTTTGATTATCTTCCAGTCAATGACATATGGCCAGACGTTTAGCTTCATGTAACAAACTGAGTTGAATTCAGCGAGCCATTCAGTAAATTCAGTGTCAAGTCATTTTATTATGATGTTAAAATGCATTTTACTTCCTAAACATTTGATGTACTATAAAAAATCCTCATAAGAACTGTAGGACATTTTGGAATAGCTATCCTATTTGAATTGAAGGGGTATAAAACTATCTAATGTTTAGTAAGGTACACTGGTTGCTATTTCCTAGTAAGCTTCTGGGCCCAGTTCGGTTTACTGGTTATCAAATATCCATAATACTGTGTTGGGAACTCTGGTCCACATTCCCCCTATTCTGGTGTAGGGCAGGGTGGATTGTTTTGGGGGATGTGACCTAACTCCCCGACACTGTGGTTGTAATCATACCACTGGCAATGCCCACATTCATGTGAGAGTTTCTTTTGAAATGCAGATTGTATGTCCGGTTTTAAAATGAGTGGTTAAAAATTCTTGCTGTGTACCATCTCTATGAGAGCCAATTCCGTGTTTTAGCCCAAGGATTGTAAAAGTGCAGCCCATGGGCTTCATGCACCCTCCCCCAAGAGTAAAATGGTGAAGGGTCTGGAAACCATGCCCTGTGAGGAACAATTTAGGGAGCTGGGGATGATTAGCCTGGAGGTTAAGAGGTGATATGATAGCGCTGTTTAAATATTTGAAGGGATGTCATATTGAGGAGGGAGCAAGCTTGTTTTCTGCTGCTCCAGAGGCTAGGACTCGGAGCAATGGATGCAAGCTACAGGAAAAGAGATTCCACCTCAACATTAGGAGGAACTTTCTGACAGTAAGGGCTGTTCAAAAGTGGAACACACTCCCTTAGAGTGTGGTGGAGTCTCCCTCCTTGGAAGTCTTTAAGCAGAGGCTGAATGGCCATCTGCCCTCAACTTATACATGAGGTTGACTTATAGTTGAGAATATACAGTACCTGTGGAAGAGAACTTACCATCAGTGGATTCTACTAGAGAACCCAGTCTTCACAGGGAGTCCCACTCTTCACCACAACCCAGTGAGAGAGGACAGCAGTGGTGGAAGTTCCTGGGTTAGTGATGAATGGTATTTCAGACATTGGTGCCTAGGCACTCCTAAATCACAAGAGCCCTGCAAGGATGTGCAGTCTTGCTACTATGTCTGTCTGGATCTTCCTAAAAGACAGAATTTCCAAATAGGGCACCAAGGCTTCAAAACTGCATCTCCTTGTGGCAGAGTTGCTTATATCACTGCCACTGGCTTTCAGGTGCTGCTGCTATCTTGGGAAAGGAGGAAAATCAGGATTCCCAAAGGAGAAGCAACGAGCAGGAGGAGAGAGGAGTTTCTTCCTGTCGAGTCTTGCCTCACTTCTATGTGTACTTTGGTGTTGTCCAAGTTGATATGCCTTGAATCCCATTGTGGGAGAAAGGCAGGATATAAATCCCTGAAATAAAATAAATAAATTTCTACTCTTGCATGAATTTAAGAGTAGGGATGCAATTCACCACTACATTTCTTCTCAAAAGCAGTGAAAAGTAATTTCAAAAATTTTCTTTCTACTCTGAGAAATTCCTCAAAAACCATGCAGTTTTCAAAGGCTAGATGCAATTGGGACAAAATTCACACATGGTTGTTTTGTGCAGAATGCGACATTTTCTTCATGTAAAATATTTCATTGCAGATATATTAATTCTTGTGCCAAAAAATGTTGTTTTCTATGCAAATCAACATGTGTGAATTTTACATAGAAGCAATCTTCAATTACAACATTTTCTGAGAACAAAATACTATTTCAATATAGAAATATTAATTCCTGTGCAAAACAACCACATATGAATTTTGTGCAGAAAACGTCCCAAACAGTGAAGATTCTCATCAGTCCAGGATTCTTCTTCAAGTTTCTCAACACTGGGAAAAAAATGGTTTTTTTTTCCAGACATTTTATGAATGCTTTCAAATATTCTTTCCATCTCTGTTTAAGAGAGGACATTTTCATTTCGTTGAGAACCTTCCTGACAAAAACACTTTAGCAGGGCTCATAATTTTTGTAATGTTATTTTAGAATATTGTTTGACAGTTCTTTGAATGCAAAAATGGTTAATGCATTGCATTTTATGTAATGGTTAATCCATTACATTTTAACACAAATTTAAAATAATATTATTCCTTGTTGAGCTTGCTATTCATCTCTATTTGTAGTTCTCTGTGTTCTGTCCTTGTTTGTGGCCATGTAGATTTGTTGCCCTTCATTGGAAAGGGTTACATTGAAGCATGCCTACCAAAGCTCTGGGAGTGATGAAACCCCAGCAATTTGAAATTTGGAAGTGTATTTGCCATATTATTGTTCCACCTTTGAGGAATTTCTCACTGGATTTTCTTGTTATCATTCTGCAGAAGCATTAGTGCTGCACAGTGCACAGAGAGAGGCTAAGTGGGACAAGTCACTGACTTTTGATATGTGCCTGTGGAAGGGGGGAAGAAAAGCCAACACAAAAGCAGCTGGTTTGTCAGGGTGTCTAAAATGGCTCAAATCAAGAACATCTGCACAAGCAGCCTGTGGTCATGCCAGGTTGCTGACCCATTTATTTTCCCCACCACTCTGTGCTCTTTTGCTCTGCAAGTGATATCAGAGCTCCCACTGCCTGAGTTAAGTGGAAAGAATTCAACCCTCAGTGCTGCCAGTTGCTTGCACACTCTGCATATTAAGGCATTTTGCTGATCTTACTCTTATTTTTCACAGCAGACACTTCCATGTACTAGCTGAGTGATTTTCAAACTAAGTAATTTGATATTTTGGGCCTCTTTAGTTTCAAGCTCTACAGTTATGTAGATGCTTCTATGAAAGAAAGTTTGACTACCTCTTCTTATATCTCCTTGCAGTATATACCCACAGGGAAAATGACATTGAATGACTGGGGAAGTTACTTTTTTAGCTAAGACTACCAGAATCCTTCGGCCAATATGGCCAGTGGCTGGGGACTGTATGAGTCGGCATCCTAAAAAATAACTTTTCTCAATTTTGGTGTCAAAACTACAGTACTAGACAGGTGTCACGTGGGAATACAAATACATCCTGGAATTTATTACAGACTCTTCTTTAATGTGCAGCAGTTTCAGTGGCAAAAGACCTGAGATTCCTGAAAAGGTAACTGTTGAAAGAATCTACAGAGAGTAGCACGGTAAATTGCTCTGGTAGAATCAATGCCTACTGTCCTCTTCATTGCATCTTATATTTAATAATAATAATAATAATAATAATAATAATAATAATAATAATAATACGTTTTATTTGTATTTTTCTGCTTCTCCCGATGGATCGAAGCAGGATTACAATTTAAGCTCTTGCTTGATAGCCATAGGTAATAAGAAACTGGTTGTAGGTTGATGGATGAAATTCCATGGGTGTGAGTGAACAAATTAGTAGATGAAGGACAAAGCATTTGGCTCCTCCTCTGTAAACAGCATAGAAACCAAGCAGGTCACAACAGAAGGAAAGTCCCTTCTCTGCCTGAAATCCTGAGGAGTTGCTCCTAGTCGAGGTAGACACTAGTATTCTAGAGGGAGGGATAGCCTGAGATCTTCCTTTGATAAACACAACTTTATTTGTTTCTTCCTGTCCCTGAGTGAGTGAATATTACATTGATTTTCTGTTTCTGCTATATAAGCTCTGTGCCTTTATGAATTAAAGAGCATAAATTGCAGTTTAATTGATAAAGACCACAGAATTTATACAGTCAAAGCAGAAAATTATGCTCTTTCTGCTATTCCAATAAAGCAGCGCAAACAAGTGCTGAAGTTTTCACTGATCCACAAAAATATTGTGTAGGCTAGTGGACAATATTTTTGACATATATTCCACAAATTATACTTGAAAGGTATGGATCCTATCTCTCTCTCCTATACCCCTTACCTTAGTGTAATTTTAGCCCATGCTTTTAAATGACAGATAGGACGGTGCTGCAAAGTCAGGCAGGATTCCGAGGAGGTAACTGCGTAAGTGAGCAACCCCTCCTGCTGAAAATCTACAACATCTGCTGTTCATGTTATTTGTGGTGCTGATGACTGACCACTCATATTTGTCTTTAAATTAAAGGTATACATTTCTTAAAATAATTTTACCACACCTCTTTAAGTATGTATGTATGTATATGAATGAATGGAACAGGGGGTACCATACCTTCATGGAAAAACCACATACCTCACACAATGAAGATCCCTGGCATCTCTTGTTAAAAAAGAATAAGTAGGAAGGACTTTTGTTTGAGATCCTGGTGAAGGGTCTAAAAGTCAGAACAGATAGTACTGGGCTAGATAAACAAATAATCTGACCTGCTATAAGGTCCATGCTTGAACACTTCAGAATTCTACAGTTGATTTTCTGAACAAGAGAGCAACACAAAGACCAATCAGTAATCATAAATCAAGTGTCCAAGGTCTTCTGGAAAGAAAAGTGTTGCACCCCTCACCTGAGGATAACACATGGGTAATAGCCTCTATTTCATCTGCAAATATTTTCCAGAGTTTTGGAGCAATTTTAAATCCCCTATTCTTTTTAGCAATCAGACTCATGGTGGGGGAGCAAGTTCAAGTAAAGATGGTAGCTGACTTATTTCTTCTGAAGTATTTCAATCCTTGGCTACATTTGTTCTTTGTGCTTGGGTGTTATCCACCTTTTGCAAAATAATGAACTGACAGAATTAATGACTTATATCAACTCCCTTGCTTATAGACATTCATCTGAAACCTCTGATGTGTGCACCAGCATGTCACATCTATTATTCTGGCTTCTGTAAAGGTCCAGGGATGGTTGGATTTTAAATTAGTAAATTTTGAAGTACTAAGAGATGTTCATGACTAAGTTGTTATGTATCTCTGCTTCTAGCAACTTCAATCAAATTACTGGCTGTGCTCTCAAAAATATCTAATTCACTGAATGGGTCCATTGCAATTGCTATATTTATCTGTTAATTTATTTTTCCTTGCCTAGTTGGGGAAATCATTTATTCTCAATTTTTTTCTTGCCTTTATAGAGAAAATAAAATCATTATCTTTGATACTTGCTATAGTATATAAAATAAGTTAAAGTGTTTGAGAGCCAAGATAGAGTAAAAAAAAAAATATCTCGGGAGGTAGCCATGTTAGTCTGTTGTGGCAAGAAAAAAAGAAGTCTTATGGTACAACACAAGCTTTCATGCATTGCAGCCCACTGCATCTGATGAAGTAGATTGCAATTCACATAAAACTTATGTCAAGTAAAATCCACTAGTCTTTAAAAGATCCACTACTCTTTGTCATGGCTGGATAAGACTGTTAGGACTAAAAGCTATAGAGAATCTGCTTTGCTACTAAAGGTCTCTGCAGGGCTTGACTCCAGTTTTTCTGGACTTCTGGGTAACTGATCCTCAGGATCCCTTTGAATCCTCCCCTCCCAGCTCTCTAAAGGGGGTGACTTTAGCTACTGCTGTTTGGAATGAATTATACATTTGTTTCCAGGACTAAAATATGTCACTCACTTCTTTCAAAACTTCACTCTGTTCAATGCCCACTCAGTTTGTGTTCTGTGGTATTACAAAATATATTAGACGTGGATATTCCTAGGCCACAGATATAGCAAGATGTTGGAAGAAGACTTGATACAATATTGGGAATTGAAAGTGAAGGTAGAACTTACTTGTGATCCAAAATACTATAGAGTGCAAGACTGACCAGTGGCGGGAGAGCAGAAATTAGCCAATCTCATAAGGAAAGGTAGGCAAGGTGTGGCCGTCCAGATATTGTTGACTTTTAGTGCCTAGTATTCCTCACTACCTTTGTGCTATTGGTGTTGATGGCAGTTGCAGTCCAATAATATCTGGAGGGACACACTGTCCACCTGTTCCATAAGGAGAAGTCTCTGGCCTGTAATTCCAGAGTAAAGTTCTGTGCCTGATTTTAAGGAAGAGCTGTCAGAGGCCCTATTCCATGGGGAGGCATATGGGCTGCCTTTAGGAGACCTAAAATTAAAATCAGGATAAGGGAAGATGAAATGCCATTTATGAATTGTGAGTGTGCTAACAAACAATGCTCACCTTTGCATTATGCTTCCCTTCTGCCTAAAGAAATGTCCAGATCTCCATCTGGTCAGTTTTTGTGAGGTAGTTGCAGTTGTTGTGGCCTGATGATGTGGACTAGATACTTGAATTAGTCTGTCCCACAACATGTAAACTTTATTGTTGCCCATTTTAGGTAATAAAAATCTAGCAGAGCTGGATTAGGTGCATCTAGTTGTATGTAAGTGGAGGTGCCTGCTGTCTTGGAGGCTGTGGTGTGCCTTCTCATGAAGAGGACCTCCACAGATCCAGAGATATTTGAGAATCGCTGCTGCATGACTAAGACAGAGCATAATTTGTTGTTGTTGTTGTTGTTGTTGTTGTTGTTGTTGTTTTAGCAATGTGCTTGAGTATGTGTGGCAAGGCATCTACAGATATTATTTGAGGGAACAGATTAGAGAATGTTAGGCCAAGTTATGGCAATGAAACAACCATAGTCACTCTGACTAATCCAGGCAAAAGAGGAGATGTGCTACCTTGTTAATCTTCCTGGTGGTTCAGTGGCTTTTAATATCATAGATCATGATATCCTACTGCAGTGGTTCCCAACCTTCCTAATGCCATGACCCTTTAATACAGTCCTCATGTTGTGGTGACCCAAACACATGAAATTATTTATGTTGCTACTTCATAACTGTAATTAAATAGGTGTTTTCCAATGGTCTTAGGCAACCCCCATGAGAGGTTCATTCGACCCTCAAAGAGGTCCCGACCCACAGGTTGGGAACCACTGTCCTACTGGATAAATGAGTAGGAACAGGGAGCACTGTGTTATAGTGGTTTCCCTCTTATATGTGGAATCTGTTCCAGACTGTAGCATTGGGGGATTAATATAGCTATTGAACTGTGGGGTGCCACAAAGTTCCATCTCATCCCTGACTATATCAATATCTGTTTATGTAACTGTTGGATGAATCATGAGGGGTTTTGAGGTGAGGGACTATCAGTATGCTGACACTCATGTTTTTGTGTTTGGAGTCAGCTGGGGTTGTGCAGCTTGGATGCTGTAATGGGCTGGATGAGGGTTAAAATGTCAGTAAGACTGAGGTTCTGTGGATTGGTAGTTCACGAATGTGGGAACTGGGTAAACTGCTCTGGATGCAGTACTCCATCCTCTGAAAGAGCAAGTGGTGTGGCTCCTAGATTCATCTTTGTCACTGGAACCCTAAGTGGATTCTGGGGCTTGGAATGTTAGGCACAAGCTTTACAGGTGCTTCCACTATAGCCTCTCCTAAACAAAGATAATGTATCCATAGTTATCCGCATCAAAGATTTTTTGACAGATTTCATAACCCTGCACAGTGCTAATTGCATTTTTATTCTCATACCTCTTATCTAAGCAGGACATCTGGGATAAGTCATACTGTACACAATTGGAAGGTTTTGCCATAGGTTTCTGCTTTGGACATTTGTTTTAAAACACCATTTATAATCTCAATTTGATTTACACTGGAACTATGGGAAAATAGTCATCTGAGTCACACTCATTTGACAAAGTAGAGGAAATTAAAAAAGGGGAAAATCTGCTATGCCTTGACTGGCATTTTCTTGGTCAACACAACTTCAGTCAATTGTTTAATGGCGAGTCAATACATAGATAAGTCTAATGGATTCAATGGGTTTACTTTCATCAGGACTAAAATATGATTTAGACCCTTGGGTGTAGAAAGAAATGGAACAAGAAGAAGATTAAGAAGGTGCCATGCTCACATGTATACTTAATACTGCCTAGGAGAAAGATAAAGGGAGAGAGCAAGAGAGAGAGAGAGAGAAATTTTTTGTGTGTGCTTTCCTCCCTCCTTCCCGTTTGCTCAGCTGGTGCTGCCTCTGTGGAGGAGAGATAGATCAGAGCTTCCAAGGTAGCCACAGGGTTCCAAACTAGCTTTGTCTCCATGGAAGATCAAGGATGCAATCTGCAGATTCACGCTCCATTCCCCATTTGTAAGCCACTGAGGAAGAAAACTAAGTTGGAGCCTGGGGGCTTCTGTCTGTGGATCTTAGCACTATCACACTGGAGTCTCTCTCATTATACATTATTTATCTTACTGAGTAGAGTGTGTGTCTTGCCTTTCTGCTGCTGTTTCAGTACATTAGCATTTTTATAAAATTATATGTGATGTTTACTGTACATAAACAGTTCAAGAAACCAGCTTGATTACATCTGTGCAGTGAGGAGCAAAAAGAAAACATATCTTTGCAGTTTCCTATATTAGCCTGTAGAGATCCTTTCCCCTTTGCTTTGTAGTATGTGTGTGTATTGTGGCCATTGTTGTGGCAGTCCATTGCCAGGACTCATGCTCTGTAACTAGTGATGGAAGTTGGCCTGAATGTGTCTGTCTGTTTCCTTGGTGTAGTTTTTATTTGCTTGGTTTTTTTTTAAGTCCATCCTTTCTATTGTTGAGTATAAACTCATATTATGGCTGCTCTGTGGCAAGAGATCAAAGACCTGAAGTAACCCTTGGATTTCTGCATCTTTGGTGAATGGAGTTAGGTTATATTTGGAGAGTCCTTCCTGCAATGCAACAATTATGTCCTGCAATCTGATTAATGGAGTGGCAAAGGCAGGTTGCTTGGGGGATGCTGTGATTACTTTTTGAACATATTTGTGTGCACCCACAACCCCTTTAAACTGCTTATAAAGGAGATCAAAGGATGAGCAGAATCCATAATACTGGGTCGAAAGGGGAAAGGTAAAATAACGAATTTTGAAACCCTGGCAGTTTTGCAAAAGTAGTGAAATTTAGCATAGCAATAACATGTTTATGCACTGTATGCAGAAGAACATGCACTGCAGGATCCAGGGACCTGATCTCTCTAGGTCTGGGAAAGTTCTCCTCTCTGAAACTGGAAGCCACAAGCATAGGTGAGACAAAAGACAATACTAAATTATAGGGACCATGTTCCAGCTTGGTGTAAAATAATATTCCCTTTGTTCTCCTCCACTCCACCCACAGTAAGACTTTGTCCCAGCTAGACAGCTAAAACTGGAGGTTAACTGAGCTTCTCTTTTATCCTGGATTTTTACAAGTTATGCACATTCACTTACTATACTGGCTGTAGACATTCTGAGATCTGTAGTACAAAAACACACAAACAAACAAACAAACAAAAAACTTTTTCAGGATCTGGTATCTGTCAGATCAGCATACATGTCTGATAGGCTGTGGTTATTTTGTGGACTTGCATTAAAACTGTTTGCTGTTCGTTTCCTCTCCAGAGGCCATCTAGTAATTGCTTGAAAGTTTTGCCTCTTCTCCATCCTGTTTATTTTATATTATGTTTTCATTCATTTTCCACACAGTTTCCAGTTTAGCTTTTTGCTCTTAGCATTATGTGTGAGCCCTTTCCACAGGGACACGGCACGCACATAGTCACAATGCAATCTGTAGGATTTAATTGCCTCAGATGCAACTTAGTCTTGCAAAACTAATCTGGCTTTAGCCAGATTAATGTTACATAATCTAAAGCCCTGTGGAATTGAATGGCGATGTTACTACTGCATTTTAGCCATGTCTCTGTGTTCTGTTGGATACTGAGGAAATTAGAAATTAGCTGCAGTACATAACAACAGAAGCACACTCACAGTGGCAGTGCAAAATGATTTCTGTATTAATTCATGTGTTCCTGCCGAAGTGATGCCTCATTTTAAATGTATGAAGTAGGAATAGTCCTAAAACCCATCATCTGAAAAATATGTGGCTTTTAAAATAATTTAATAAAGTGTCCGCTACCATTTTTACACTCATGAAGAACCTCAGTGGCCTTCCCCATTGTATGATACAATTGTTGTTATACGAAACAACATCACATTTATC
>NC_056525.1:154899929-154968817 GCF_019175285.1 Sceloporus undulatus | reverse complement strand
CTATGTTTTATTGCATTAAGAGCCATTTCATTTCATGAATCCCCTGATAATGAAAGAAAATAAAAGGAGGCTTCTAATTGAACCCAATGAAGGGGAAAAAAATCTCCAAAATATAGAGCGTTTAGGTTCATTTTTCCTCTCTAGGTTAGTCATGCACTAAAGGAAAGAGACAGTTAAAGAATGAAGAGCTCTCATAAATCATTTTGAAGCCAAACTGTTATTAGATATGTCAAAAACTGAAGTCCTCTGAGCTGATAAAAGGGGACACTTCAAGTTTATTTTCTTTGAAACTATTATTTTCAGGTGTTTTTTTTTTTCCTATTGCAAGCCAGGTATCTTCTGACAAATAAGGATGAAGTCAGACTTCAAGTGTATGAATCCCAACAGAATATAATTTCTAGAAAGTAATTTGTGTAATTTAATTTATGGTGAACACTTTCTTTGTGTTTAATTCTGTTACAGAGCCAGTGGCAGATGGTTGTTTCTATATGAGTAGGAAGAGTCCTCTCTGGGTCTTAGTTCAGATTTAAAAGGAGCTATCCAAGAGTTTAAACACATGTGGTTAATTTACAAAATTACAGTAATCTGTTGAGGATGTGCATGTTAATAGTCTGTCATAGGAGATTATCACACACACTGTGTCCCATCTTTCTCCCTACAGGGCACATTGCATATTTAAGTGTCAAAATGGGTCTTACTGCATTCACCCATAGCCACCCATCTTCAGCCCATCTGCAACCCAGGCTTATTCTGTGGCTTTTCAAAGCCGGGAAATCCCATGTATGAAAACTCACTGGAGAAGCCCAGGTTGCATACGGGCTGCATCTGTGCTACAGTGGTAATACCCGCCTTTGACACTTAAATGCACATGTTTCCCATTGGGATACAATATGTGTGATAATCTCCACAGATAAAACTCTGTGTTAATGTTAACACTTTCCACTGGGGTTAGGTCATATGAATATGGAGATAACATGTCAGTGCTTGAACATCAGCAAGATGCCAGCCCAGCTTTGGTAGAAATGTAAAAATCACCCCCTTAATGTATAAAACTATTATTGCATGCTATACAGAGCTCAGAGCACCAATGTACTAGCATAACAAGAAGTCACACATGGCCAGGTCTAGAGCTGTTTATAGTTCTGAGAGAGGTAGACACTTTCAAAGCCACCTTCTTCTTCTTCCAGTAAATGAAGCCTTCAAGCCAAAGAAGTGGGAAGCCAGGAAGATGTTCAAGAGCAGCCAAATCACCCTAATCCTTAAACTTTGGCAGCAACAAGATGTAAATATCCCAAATAACCTACTTATTGAATAATGAAAGTAATGAGACTAAGTGGAACTGAGTTTCCCCTTTCCCCATTAGCATTATTATTCCATGCCAGTTTCTGTATTGGCTTATGGGTCTTCCTCCCACACGCCTTATAGGGAAGTATTTGTATATATTTATACTTTTTTTTGGTATACATTCATTAAAGCATGTTTATGCATTTTTTTCAAAGGTAAACATTTACACTCATTAGCATATTCTAAATGTGCTCATGGCTTTCTTCTCATTTCTGCACTCAGAAATATAGGCCTTGCACATTTATGAATTACTAAGACAAGATGGTCTAATTGCATTCATAGTTTCAGGCGAGGATGGAAATAATATGCACAAATTTTCTTGGCCTCAACAAAAGATCACCTCTCAGTATGTTGTGACTCCCCACTGAAAATAAAGCAGCTTTGTCCACTATGAATGAGAAAACAAGCAGTTCATGATATTATTATTATTATTATTATTATTATTATTATTATTTTACCATCATGATATCAGGAATATTCAGATTCACTGGTTTGGTGATGGTGGGGTAAATCATACACAAAACAAATGTTCTTTATACACATACAAACTTCATCATTATTATTTCTTTATATATCACAGAAACTTTGTGACTGTGCCCAAGAGTGAGATCTATCTATCTATCTATCTATCTATCTATCTATCTATCTATCTATCTATCTATCTGTCCCCCCCTCTATTCTTCTGCATGGCAGAAAAATAAATAAATAGGTTTTTTAAAATTATTTTTATTTATGTGAAATTGTATTTTCTAGCTAATTGACATGAAATTTTCTTATCACGTCAGGAAGAAAAGGGACCGTGATAGTCTTTTTGATTATTTGTAAAGGCAGAACAGGTAGAATAGATGCCTTGTGGTTTAAAAAAAAATAATCCTTTTAGCCCACCTTTTATGTTTTCTACAAAACATTAGCAGTTGGCTCATGGGATTCCCAACTGGTCTCATTTATAATATCAAGAGGATTAAAAAATGTGTTTGCGTCATCACTATGTGAGAAGTAGTTTTAGCAAGTTGTTATAGTGACTTGCTAATAACTATAACCTTCTTTATGTTTTAGTTATTTTCTGTTTTGCTTGAATTTAAGCACTAAATACTAGCCCTGGGATTAAAAGAAGAAGTTGACATTACACATGTACAGAGAGAGAGAGAGAGAGAGAATTTGAGTATAATACAGAATCCCTTTTTCAGAATTAGTTTCCTGTCTTCAGAAATTAAAAAAACAACAACAACAAATAACAGAATATCTTGCCAAAGCAAAGTTTACCAAGGGAAAAGAACAGAGAAGCCTCAGGCACTTTATTTCAGCAGCTGCTTTACAAATGAAGTGTGAAAAAATACATTTGAAGATGAGAAGCATTCCATTTCTAGAGATCTAAGCCATTGTATTTCCTGTCTGTCCTTTTTGTTTAACCCTGTGTAAATTTCCAATTAGACCTCCTTGAGTTATATCAGCATATCCTTTAATAATCTAGTGATAGAGTCCTATATCCATTTGCCTAGGAGCAATCCCCATAAAACTCTTTGGGATTTGATACTGAGTAAACACGCATAAGATTGTGCTATAAAACAGCAATCCTGTAGCTAGGTATCTGGAAGTAAACCAGTGGGGCTCACTTCTGAGTAGATGAGTACGGCGATGTTTTCCACATTTTGTTGAACATTTGCAGGCTGTAGAATGTAGTATGTGCCTTATTTATGCTTACATCTTTCAACCTCTTATGGATTAACCTTTGAGTGATAATTCCTGACATAAAATCAGCTCTCTTCTCTTGTCCTAACCAGAAAGTTCAAGAGGTATCTTTGGTTCCCTTAATGCATGAAATCAGATCATTTGTTGAAAGTGTCACAGGGCACATCCCTGGTACTGTCTGCAATAATGAATGGCTTCCTCACTTAGTGTCTATACATTCTTTCAGCATCTGAGGTGCAAAATCATAACTGTGTGGGTCATATAATACATAAGGTGGAAGTCTTTAACCAAATGTTAAAACGTTATGGAGATTATTGCCTGAAGCTTCCCTCCCGATGCTGTTGCGGCTTTTAAAACGCTCGAAACAGCAACAATTTTTTTCACATTACCACACAATTGCAAATTGATAACAGGTTGGCTATGGGTCTTATCGCACCACTATTCCGTTTACTTATCAGCTATCCAAAATTAAGTCAGTAGTTTTGCCTTCATTGGGAGTGGTGATGTGTGTGAAGAGAAACCTCTTTAAATCCCATTTTTCTTGCCAAATGAAATGATTGCCTTCTGAGTAAGGAGGCTTACCTTCATTGGGAATGGGTGGATGGATACAGAGAAACCTCTTTAAATCCCCTTCTCTGTGAATTACTCCAAAATTTCACATGGTAGGAGTAGCCACTGAGAAGGCTCTCTTCTGTGTCTTCAGTAAAGACATCCTGAGATGGTAGTGAGAACTTTTTATTTTATTTTATTTTACTTAAGAGAACTCTTCACTAGGAATCTCTAGGTCCTCCAGGACAACCCTATGGTTAATTTCCAACAGGAGAGGACCTATTAGCTAAATTTGCAAATAATCAAATCTGCAAAAGTAGAAGCCACAAATATAAAGGCTGACAGTAGAAGCCTCTGCCATTATGACTTGTAGCTGGGGTTCTACCATAATCACCAGGATGTTTTATTGGTTCTGTTGCTGTTTTCTTGGTGTCGTGGATCAATAATTTATAAACTCTGAGATGCAGAAAGATATAACTTGCACTGATGAGTTTACTTAAAGAGGAGCTTAGGAAAGGACAGGTGGCTGAAAACATTCTAGTGAAGTGCTCTGGGTACATTGAAAAGGGTCAGATTTTATCTTGGTGAAAGAGCTTGAAGCAACAGGACTTTCTGTGATGGCATGCAGACAAATGTCTTTTTTCTAGGTGTATCAGATTCTCAAAATGGTTTCTTCAGAGAGATATACCTGAATCTTTTCCAGTGCCTATCCTGTCAATATCAGCATACTAGCCCATTGCTCCTATTGTTCAGTACAAGATGCAATGTATTGATGGAGAAATTTTAAAGCTTGTACTGGAGCCTCTTTGGCTGGTAATACCATCAGTATTTTTTCATGATTCTGTCCTTTCCCATGTCTCCCTCTCAAATCCTTACAAGGGTGGGCAGGTCTGGAAGTCATGTTTTTTTCTCCTTGTTATGGATCCCTGCCTTAAAACATGCTATATGGACCATGCTAGTTTGCATTCTTATTTTTGTTTTATCTTCCTCCCCACCTGCAGAGCTAAGTATAAAACCAAGCAACCTGTCTTTGTTGACATTTTCAAAAATAGTTTTCCCAACTAAGCCTTCATTATCAAGGGGCTGCTTTGGTGAATGTTCTCAGTATCTGCCATTAAATATTGCTGATGACATAAAGATTTATTTTTCCCATCACAGTGAACAAGCTTGTATCATGGTGAAATATTATATTACATAATATATTTATATATCTGTCTTTTACAGCTGCACTCCAATTCTGACAAAGGTGATGGATCAGTCAAATATATCCTTACGGGTGAAGGGGCTGGGACTATCTTTATTATTGATGACACGACGGGGGACATCCATTCAACCAAAAGCCTAGACCGGGAAAAGAAGACACACTATGTACTGCATGCTCAGGCTATTGATAGACGGACGAACAAGCCTCTTGAGCCTGAATCGGAGTTTATTATCAAAGTACAAGACATCAACGACAATGCACCAAAATTTACAGATGGGCCCTACATAGTTACAGTGCCAGAGATGTCTGATATGGGTAAGAAGAGTGAATAAGGAATTGTGTTTATATGTTGTTGATTCAATTGATGTTGCCTTGTTATTGAGGAGATTCGACTCACTTTCTTTAGGTGCCTTATATGCTTTTAAATACCTTGGGATGAGCACCTTAATCCATTTCTTCAATTTGTAGCAGCAAGGTTACTGGGAAGGTGCAACTTTTAACGCCTATTTCTCTTACACCTCGGACATTCCTGTAACAGCCATTTTTGCAAGGGAAGGTCTTATTGCCACAGGAATTTTTTCTTTCTCTGGTGGGGGAAAAAAGTTTTGCTATGGGAGATGTTATTTATCTTTTGAATCTCAATTTTAGATTTTGTTCTGTGACATCTTAGATAAAAGTAACTTGTGTAATAAGGTTGAGAAAGACCTCTCAGGCCTTGAAATATCTTGAAAGACAAATGCCACTCAGAATGGAGAGTGCTGACATATTGAACAATGATGGTAGAATTCAAAGACATAGCTGTGTTAATCTGGAAAGTCACTTATACAAAGGTTTTCTTGTAGCAGCCCTAAGACTAACTGAAAGAAAGAAGGTTGTAGCATGAGCTTTTGTAGACTTGAGTCTATTCCTCTCAAGTCTACGAAAGCTCATGCTAAAAGCTTCTTTCTTTCTGTTAGTCTCAAAGGTCCCTTCAAGATCTCTTTGTACAGTATATTGAACAATGATGTATTGCAGTGTAAAGGTGCTACATATGTAGGCAGAAAATGCAGGGAGCAATGAGTAGGTAACTGAAACCATTTCAGAAAGAAAAAAAAAGATTGGGTTTCTTGGAGAAATCAACAGTGGTGAATTTTGAAGGGAAGGTGTTCATCATGTTAACCACACCCCCAATGAGGATTCAGAAATGCAAGTTGTTGTGCTACTCCATATCAACAAATGTGATATATGTTTATGGAATTCTATACACTGGTATATAACTTCATAAATATAGATTTTAAAGATGTGGTTTTTAGTTGCTGATTTGAGTCAGCTAATCCATTAATTTTTCAAAAGGTACTTTCTAGTGTTCTTAGAAACCGAAGCTTAGAAATAGAAGCTCTTTAAACACTGAGATTTTTTTTCAAAAGGTAAATAAATATTACTTAGGCAAAAGGGATTCTTTACAGAAATGTTTTCTCATCAGCAAAGTCCTAAGAATATAGTAATCACAACAATCATATTAATTATATAATTGTTGTTATTGTCTTTGTGTAGAAAAAGGCGACCGCCCGATTCCCCGGGCAGGCTGAGTTGCCACTGGGGCCCGGCGCCACAGGATCGGCGCGCCCCAGCATGCATTGCTGGGGCGCACTGGCCTCCTATTGGCTGGCCGGGAGGGGAAAGGGAGGGACTTCTGCCTCCAGAATGATGCTCTAGGAGGCAGATAGTCCTTCTTTATGGTTGCCCCGGTCCTCCAGGGCAGGCGACTCCCCTCCCGGCCCCCACCTTTGTGACCGGCCTATAAAAGGCCATTCAGTGTCCTCCATCGGCACCATTCTTGCTTGGCTCTCCCACCCACCCTCCTTAGGGTGCATGGTTTTCTGTCACAACTTTGGGGCGGCAGCAGAGGTTCTAGATCTGGTAGGCATGGTCTATAAGGTTGCGTAGTACTGTATCAGGAGTCCCTATGGGACGCGGGAGCGATGAGGGCATGTGTTGTGGTCATTGCGGGGACCATAACATGACACCACTTACCAGTGACTAGGGGCTTTATTCTTAAATGCAGTCTGTGGGTTGCATGGATACGAGAGGGCATTATTTTAGTCCCTAGCTTATCCCGATGCCTTGCTCTATATGACATGCCCTTTATCTTACAACGGCGGGTTATACGATGATCCAGACCTCATGCTTTTGGCCAACCCTACCTTTTGTTGCTGGCTTGCATTAATAGAGTTGTGGCCTTTCTTCCACATGCAGCTCTGCGTGTTATTGTGGCGACGCCCTCCCAGGCAACTGCCTCTGGAGCTGTTTTGCTGGTCTGGAAAAGGCAGAGAAATGAGCTTGCCAGATAAACCAATAAATAGCACCAAAGCTGAGTTGGCAATCAGACAGGTAATGTTATAAATTGATAAGCAAGGCACTGCCAGACAGGAAGAAAATAGGGACAACAACAAACTGCTGATTCAATGGACATCGGCCCCCATGATCTCCTAAATTGGTGGTAGCATAATTATGTCCTGCTGGTCTTCTGCTGTGGAGGACTTTGAGCACAGCAGTCATACTCCCTTTAGGATCCTCACTATCATGTTTCAGAGAATAAGACCTATGGTCTAGCTGCTGGAGGACTATCTTTATTTGAAATGGAGGGTTCCTTGCACAGAGATGCAGAAGGAGCATGAAGGAGAGAGACCAGATATTAGTATACTGTGTCATCTATAAACCTAGAAATTTTAGTCAAAAAGTGACCCCAAAAACATGAGTCAACTTATCCATGGGTCATCTGTCCTGGAAGCAGTGACTTCCCTCTATTCTCTCATCAATCCAATTTATAATATGAGCACAAACAGTTATGCCTCCTAGAATTCTTTGGCATTGTTTTCCTTTGCTTCATCCTTTATATCCTTTGTACATTTTACCCTCAACCCATGGACGTAGCCAAGGGAGGGGGTTCTTGGGGTCCGCCCCCCCTTCCATTAGAAAAATGAATGGTGTGTGCTGCTGCGCCGCCACATCCAAGCCCCATTATAATGGTGGCCCTTAGTCTGGACCCCCCCCCTTCCTAAAATACAACTACGTCCCTGCTCAACCTATCCACGGGTCATATCAAAATCCATAATTTTTGCTCCAAAACCTTGCTTCAACTTATATATGAGGTCGATTTATAGTCAAGTATATATGGTAATCCTCAGGCAAATCTATAAATGTACAACTTTTTCCCATAAGTCTCCTGCAATTCAGAAAGTGGTAGGTGGTGTCTTTCATGTCAATAGGATTGTGAATCTGCTTCAGGTATTAATTCAAACACTGAAGGCACTATTCATGGTACTGAAACTGATTTGCGGATAGAGATTAGCACCTGGGATTGATCCTTCATATTTTGGGCTAAAATCCAGTGTTCAATCATTGTCCCACCGGCTTGGAAGATATCAGCTGCCACTGGACTCATATTTTGTCATTTTTTCCCCTGTTGATGCTATCAATTTGCTAGTAGGCCTTGTATTTTGGACATTTGCTGCCTATTTAATTTCTTGTATTGATTTTCTGCTTTCTTTTTTTCTTTTCATGGCAGAACTATTTTTGTCTTAACAGACAAAATGGCTAATAAATAGTGATGGGAGTCATTTGTTTTATGTTTGGAATGAATTATTCAGTGCCCTGCCTTCTCAATATCTGCATCTACTCAAAAGAGAGATCCTTTCTCTCTCTCTCTCTCTCTCTCTCTCTCTCTCTCTAGAAGGAGGTTTTCTGGGAATGGTGTCAGAGAACTCAATATGCACTCTTCTGTTCCTGGAATGAACAGAAATACTGTCCAGGAATAGAAATATTTGCAAAGGACTTGTTGGTCTGAGGGCCAGTCCTTCCATTAGACAGAGCTGAGGCAGCACCCTAGGTAGAAGATGGTCAGGGGAAAGTTGGACAACATGTCAGTGCATGCTACATGGCAGCTCATATGTTTTGGATCAGTCTAGTTTACAGTGAAAGGCATGCTGAACTGAGATCCAGCTGCCCTTATTGTATATATATTCACTTGCAAATTTCCCCAACATTTACCCAATAGTAGTGCTTCTCAAACTCATTCCTCCACATGGTTTGCAATTCAGCTCCCAGAGCTCTGACCATTGGCTTCTGGGAACCGAAATCCAAAACACCTGCAGGAACAAAGTTTGGGAACCACTGCCCTGTAGTCTTAAAACAATGTTTTCATTATCTCCCATAATCATGTTCTAACCAAAGATTAAATTGAAATTTATGACATGTTTAATAAGTGTATTTTAAAACTGTGCAAATACAGATGATGTATTTTAGAGAGACCGGGGAGGGGGAGGGTACTAGAAATAGCTGCTTGTTTCTGATGGATCAGCAGCTAAATGGTTCTCTTTCCAAAGAGATCTGCACTCCAGCATTTCACGGCTGAAAACTGGGACATGTGTAGTTAACAAACATTAGAGTGTGGTCAAGATGGCAAAAGTTATAAATGAGGAAGAACACACAAGCTAGGAGAGACAACAGTAGTTTGTTTTTGCTTCAGCTCCCTGGAAAGTACAAGATTCTGCCTTCTCCTGCTGAGTTGAGTCCAAACAACTTTTATACTTTGAACTCTGTAGCAATTGAAGTAAGCTGAAGACAAAGGAGGAAAATGAGAGGAGTGAAAAACTAGGGCATTTTAAAAGCAGATGAAAAATGGGATGACAGTGGAGTAATCAGCTGGAGCATCCTTCATATTTACTAACAAAAACTCTGTTCCCCATTTACCTTTCCTTAAAGTATCACTCATATCCAAAAGGGAGTTTTCAGAATGAATCTCTTGGGTAGGGGGAATTAAAGGAGACAACCCCTGCCCCCCAGACACACACAGTTTGCATGGTGGTGTACTTCTGTCTATTAACAGAGGGATGGAAAACTATATGGAGGAAAACGAGCAAAGTAGAATGTCTTGAACTCTACTCTGCAAGATATTGTATCTCTCACTTATTCTCCCAGATATTGTATCTCTCACTTATTCTCCCAGTTTCTTGTTATTTCACATTGTTTGGTTCCATGCAAGGCATTGCATATAAGAAATTGACCTTCAGACTCTCTGAAAAATTTTACTTCCCAAAGAAACCTTATGAAAGGCTACCCTCTCCCTTCCAGTCTTCTCCTTCTCTGAATAAGTTCCCTCCTTTTAATTTCACTCATGATGCCTTTTCAGCTTGCCATTATCTGCTTAGTAAGGAGGTTGTTAAAGGGCACATCAGTGTCACTCTTAAAATCAGAAGCTTGTAATGTAACCACTTTTCTTTCCTCATCACCAGTGGGTCACTTGCTCTTTTTTCTTGAACTAGTTTTCCAAAAGCACTGACTTGTGCAGTTCTCTTCCATCATGACAGTACTGATCAGAATGTTGGCTATGTTTTGTTCGGGGTTGCTTTGTATGTTTTACGCAGTTTGACAAACCAGTTAAATGTTAACATAACCAATATTATGGAGTTTATTTCATGACTAATGAGACAAAAACATAGGCCCATGTTAGGAAGGATCGAATTAGGGGAATTTTAATTAGCTCAAATATCTAACAACGCACGCACAAGATCATGTCCCTATATGTATACCAGAGGTTGCATAGTCCACCCCCAAGAGAAAGAGACTCGAATACTACTGAGGTGCAATTAAACTATGAACATTTATTAGAGTCACACAACAAAAGGGATGACACACGCACACACACATTCAATGCTATAGCAGGGGAGAGGTGAGTTCGGGAAGTAAAGGAAGAGAGAGGCACCGTTGGGAATATTACCTTACACGTCTTCTCCAGGAAGTCGGATGCAATGTAGGATGGATAGTGGATCACAGCCACGGGGAAAAGAAAGGAGTGGCCATGGTGGCTTAGGAGCTGAGTTCCGGCGGGCAAAGCTAACTAGAGGCTAACTAGTGACAGTGAGCTTGGCTTTGCTCAGTGATTTCAGAGAAGCAAGGATGCTCTTTGGAATCTCAGGCTCAAACAACTGAATGTTCAAAAGCCCGAAGAAGGGCTGAAAACTCGGATCTTATATAGGGCCGAACGGGCCCTCAGGTGATGGCTTGCCTGCGGCAAAGGCGTTGATTGCTTGGGCTTTGTTAAGCTGAAAGCTACACAATAGTTGCACAATGCATGAGGTCTGATGCTTTTCAGGAGAGCAGCTACCTTAATGGCCGAGCTGTTAAGTTAATCACTGACTCATTAAGAAGGAAGCCACAGCTATTGTCTTCCTTGTGCTGGTCCCTGCGAATCTGGTTTTGCAACTCCCCAAACTTCATCTGGAAGATTTTAATTCTATCTTTTATCTGAGACCATGCCTTGTCAGGGCAGCTGGCTACGTGGTCTCCTCGCCTTTAGGTTGATGGCAGATCGCTGTGGGGTCAGTCAGGAGTCATAGCTTCAGACCGCATGGCACCCAAAATTTTATATAAATCCATACTTGGTAACACCCGTTCCACACAGGTGGAAAGTATGTGCTCCGCGCATACTAGGGTTAGAAAGGGGCATCCTTTCCAGACGCCCCTAACCCTATGTGTACAAAATGGCGGTGCCCATTGTACATGGGTGCCACCATCTTGATGTTGCGAACGCCTAGCATCCACATGTCGCACGGCAGAATTGACGCCACGAGTGCGCGACTAGCAACTTGTGGTGCCACTTTCAGGTCGCAAAAAGAAGCCACTTTGTGCAGCTTCTTTTTTGCTGCGCCGAGGAGTCGTGCGCTTTGGCTGCTGGGGCTCCTCGGCGCAGCAAATGACAGTGCTGCCAGAGCACCATTTTTGGGCGCTCTGTAATGCACCATAGATATAATGTAGATCCCAACAAGTTATAGCTGAACCTACAGGCTGAAATTATTAGGGGAGCACACACATTTTATTGTGATGATTTGATCTAAGAATGTAAAATGAGTCATGTCTGACCACTTGCTGACAGAGTATATATATTCCAAGTTCAGCCCCCATCTTCCCCAAGAAATACACTGCAGTTTGACACCACTTTAACTGCCATGACTCAGTGCTATGGAATTCTAGGATGTGTAGTTTTGTAAGATGCTTAACCTTCCCCATCAGAGAACTTTGGGACCCCACCAAACTACAAATTCCAGGATTTCATAACATTTAGTCATGGAAGCTAAAGTGCAGCAGCCTAAATGAGCCTGGGAAAGACCTATCTCTGGTACTTTGGGAGCTGATGCCAGTCATCAAAGAGAAGGGTTGAGTGACACATGTCCCACAGACCACATGTAAATCTGTGGTTTTTTTAAGGATGAAAATTCCCACCATGTTACCCAAATCTAGCATCATCTGTGGCTGAAAAAAACAGTTTCCCTTAAGAACAATGTGTATGAGGAGTATGGCTTTAAATTTTGCTTCAGAACACAGTGGCCCTATACAGACAGGCCAAAATAAAGCTGCTTCAGGCCACTTTGGAGATATGGTGTTTCAATGATACATGCTCTTAGGACTGGAGCGTGGCTTTGGTGCAGCTACTGGACTCTTAGGACACATGTATCTTTTAAATAGCATTCTTGCAAAGTGACTCGAAGTCGAAGCAGCTTTATTTTGGCCTAGTATGTGCTTCTTATGTGTGTGTTTTGCTGCAAAAGGAAAATTCATCTTTTTCCTCTTCCACCACCATCCTGCTAAAAATTTGAAGGAGCAGCAGAAAATATGAAAGGAAAAGGCCTTTATTATTCCTTTGCTACTATATGTATTAGCATGCAGTGTCAGATTTGGTGGCACCAGGGGGACAGATGCTATCTCAGGAAGTTATTCTACTCTAATGTGGTCAGTACTGAACTATGTTAACCAATAATCTAAAGTTGTATAAAGCAGCTTTCTGTGTTCTTGCCCATGTATGCAAACATCTCTTACTGCCTCTGTCAGTAGTACCTCCTATGACAATAAACAGAAGCTTTTAAGTAAGAGTTTGTAATATATCTAAAAATGATGTGGCTCTGACAGTGAGTTAGGTTAGCATCCATTCTTTCCTCACTCATAACAACAGACCAGTACCCAACACGTTGTCAGAGTCTAGTGAAGCTGATGCAAGATGGATGATGACCTTCCATTTTAAAATTTCCACAGTGTCTTGCAGTGGGATTGCTGAATATATTCTGAAATGCTAAATAGCAGTTTGTAACTGCCTTTCTTTCTCATTGGGAGATCTGATGCCTGTGTGATCCAGAAAAGTCATATAGATGGTCCTTTATTGTGCCCGACTCATCCTTGACCTGCCTTGAGAAGAACAAATGGGGAACAAATGGATTCTTCATGGCATGTGTGACCTTAAAAATAACAGGTTCTGTGAGATAGCACCAGTGCAGGACACAAGAGAGAGCAGACCAAGAGCTTACATTCTGACTCATTTGTGCATATAGTGGTAAATATGCATGGTATCAATGCTTCCATATCCGCTCATGACCTTATCTGTGCTTTGTTACATTCTCATTTCATTTTTCATTCAAGAGATATAACTAGCATACATGGTGAAAATATATGGTGCTGGTGGGAGAGTTCTCTCTCCTTCCCCCTTCTCTGTGTATGTTTTAAATCAAACCCAAAAAATCCTACTGGCATCCCTCTCTCTATCACAGTTGGCTGCTTACCAACTTGGTAATTTGGAGGCAAAAACAACTGAGAGATTGTGACAAGAATATGAATTACTAGAGGTTGGCAATGTGTGGTCCTTCAAATGTTGGGCTGCAAACCTCTAACAGCCTTAGCATGGATAAACAATAGTGAAAGTCAATGGGATTTGCAATCAAGCAACACCTTGATGGCACCAGTTTCTGTGCCTCTTGTCTAGAAATGTACAAAGCTACTTATTTCTTGGCTTTATTTTCCAATTTTAATTGGATTTGTTGCTTTGTTCATCACTCTAATGTGTCAAGTCTACCATTGATAATGTAATTTGTAATTACTGAGAAGGTGGAATGGCCATAATTTTTATGGATAAGTAGACACTCTCTATTTGCCAACTAGGCAAGGTTTAATAGCATGGTCTAGTCTTCTTTCTTTCTTTTTTTCCCCACCATATCCACTGAATTAATATGAATTAATATGTAGTCTCTGGAGAAATTCCCATTGGTCTAAAGCAAGAGATTTTCATTGAAATGTATACTGTTTTTCTGTTTTAATTTATGGTGTAATCTTTCTTTTTTGACTTTTTGTTTTCATCTTTTTTAGTAGGAGATGTGTGCAAGTGCATGTAACTCTCTCACACACACATGGACATAGAATATTGTGTGTATTTAGTGAAGGCATTTTAAAGATATTAAGTTTAGCCGTTACAGTGTTAAAATGTTCTCAATAGCACATAGTGCTTATGGGAAATGTTAAAGTGATTTTTTTTTGGTGCTTCAGTTTCAAAGCCCTGTCAGGAATTGGGGCACAGTCCACCAAGCATACAGCTAATGGGCATTCTCTCTTCATTTAAACTAAGCTTTTATGTGTCTACCATGCAAGCACCATTAAAATATATGGTTGGATTTAGTTCATGGATTTTACTTATTTGCAGGGTGGTTTGCATGTTGGATATTGTGTGAGAACAGACAGTAATTCTCATGAAACCTCCTGAGCTTATTTACTTTCCCTCCCTTCATTCCTTTCCTTTTTAAAAAAAGGCAATATGCCCTTTATATGGCTATGAAGTGTGTGTGTGTTTTCTCTGAATGAGATGTCCAATGAAGGTGCCCTGCCAAATAGTTCTTTACGTCTCCTGTGCAATTTGCCAGACTTGAATAAATTATGCAAAGTGATTTTACACATTGTAGAAGAAATGATGTATAGTATGTGAAATTATGCAAATCTGTTTCAATTACATAAAGTATAAATAAATGGTGGAATCTTTCTGGTGTAAAATTTGAATTATGTGGATACAGAATTTTAAACAGCCTTGCTTATTATTCATCACAGCTTAAAGTTTTATGCAGAATCATATAATCATGGCATCTTACAGTTAGAAGGGCTCACAAGGACCCTGTAGTTCAGTGCCCTGCCATGCAGGAATATACAACAAAACATTCCTGAGAGATGTCCATCCAATTTCTGTTTAAAAACCTACAAAGGTGGAATGCCTACTACCCTCAGAGGCAGTGATTACCAATGTTAAATAATTCTTACAGTTAAAAAGTTCTTCCTAATGTTTCTGTATAATCTCTTTTGTTACGGTATATTTGAACCTATTGATTCTGGTCTTTGGAGCAACAGAAAACAATCATATTCCATCCCTTCAGACATCCCTTCAGATATTTAAAGATAGCTATCAAGCCACCTCTTAACCAATGGAAGGCTGAATCGACCTTGGAGCCCTGGGATTGACCTCACAACCTTGTGGCTGCAGTATAGATATTTAACCACTGTGCCACCAGGGCTCCCCACATACAGTCTGCCCTCTGCATCCATGGGTGCTTTATCCACAGATTCAAACAGCCACTGCTTGAAAATATTTTAAAAAGTACACATTCCAAATAGAAAACCTTGATTTTGCCATTTTATATAAGAGACACCATTTTACTGTGCCATTGTATTTAATGGGACTTAAGCCTCCATGGATTTTTATATCCCCTGGGAGGCCTGGAACCAAACCCCAAAGGATACCAAGGGTCCACTGTACTAAATTCCCTAAGTCATTCTGTATAAGGCATGGTTTCCAGACCTTGGTCATTTTGGTTGTCCTTCTCTGGACATGTTCCAGCTTGTGAGTATAATTGCTGAGCTGTGGTGCCCAGGACTGGGTGTAGTTTTCCAAGTGTTCAGTTCACCCATTTATCACCCATTGTTTGATGGTTGCTTTAGCCTTTTCATATCCCATGCTGAGCAAAAGATCTGGAGAGAAGCCCTGGGCTCTATACAGAGAGTGGAAAAGGTACCATCCATATTTCGAGAAGTGCTGGTCAGACCCTATGAGTTTATATGCAGTTATCTACCAATGCTGCACAACTTGCATAAATCTGTATTCTCTCCAGTGACCTGCATTATTTGATTTTTGTAAATCTTGTACATGCTCTCTGTCAAACTTGTTGTTGTGTGTGTTCATAAGTCATGTCTGACTAATGGTGACACTAAGGCAACTATATCACAGGGTTTTCCTGGCAAGATTTGTTTGGGGGGGGGGTGCCATTGCATACATCTCAGGCTTAGAGAGTGACTTTTCCATAGTCACCCAGTGGGTTTCCATGGATGAGGGATTTGAAACCTGGTCTCCCAGAGTTCTAGCCAAACACTCAATCCACTCGTAGTCCAACTCTCAGTCCACTACACCACTACAGTCCACTTCTGGCTCAAAATATGATTAGCACTTTTTTGTTGACTGATGTGCTTCCCCAAATGATGACAGACGTTCTCAAGGCATGCGATTTTCTTCACTTATATATTTTGCATTCAGCATGCGTTGCTTGATGATTAGTCATTGGAAAAGTAAACATGGCCCTAATGTTAAGCCTTCCACTGTAGGAGACAAAAATGGGCTAAACACAGGGAATACACATTCCCCTTAATCACTAGTTTAACTCCAAGTGAACTTGCAGACAATCAGTAGCTAATCAGTAGCTAATCTAATCTTGCCCTACAGCTGATAAAACCATTCACATGTATTCACACTGGTATTCTAAAAATCACCATAATTACAGTTTTGCTAACACATTAATGTACTGATTATAAGTAAGACATCTCAGGCCAAATTCACTTTGTAAAGGGGTTTATGAACCACTGTTTTCGAATAAGAAGTAAAGAAAAGTAGAGATGGATGCCATGTACATCAACTGGACATTGCAGGACAGGCATGAGAGAGATAAGAATTAAGCCCATCTCCTTTATGTCATTTCTCAAATGAGTCATTTGACAAAATGTACTGTCAGCATGTCAGGAGGGAACCAAGCATCCCCCAACACCTTTTGGATCAGCCCCCTTTTCTAGTCTCTCCCCTCAGTTTAGAAGATTTCTCACACTGATGTGGCATGATAACTTCTTTGGAGTGCTTGCACATTGGAAATCCTGACACACAATGTCAACATTCAGTATCTGATTATAGAACTTAGGCAGATGCTTTTCCAGTGCCTCCAGCTCTCCACCTGTCAATAAATGACTGTGGACTGTTTACTATAGCAGCTAAAAAGTAAGTTCAGGAAGTGTGAGAGAGGATGCCATCAGGGTTCATACATTCAGTATACATTACAAAACTGCAAAAAAAAGGAAAAAAAAGAAAAAGCAATTAACACAGTTTTATCATAATAAAAGCACAATAGCCACAATGCATAATAATAATCAGTTTCAGATAAGAGTTCACAATTAACACCTCATTAAAACATAACAAATGAGCATAGCAACAGAACAACTGAATATATCTACCATCAATGACATTAACATTATAAACACATTAACAAATCAGTTTAGCAGTTCACATGACTCTTTAGTCATTTTTATTCAAAGTCATAACAATAATGTGTCTAAGCCAATGGCAGAAGAAGAAGGGAAAAAATGACTAAACTGAATTCCTTTACTAACAGCCTCCTATTAAGTCAGGACACGATTCACACACACCTTGTACTGTTATACCTAAGTGCCTACTAAAACTTCCACTTTTCAGGAGTCTCTTAGCAATAAGGTACATTTCACTCCTTACAATTTTTTAGATTGTAAGGCTGAGGGCAGGGAACCGTCTATTATCCCCTCTGTTGTAAGCCGCCCGGATTCCCAGTGATTGAGCGGCATATAAATAAATCCTATTATTATTATTATTATTATTATTATTATTCTACAAAATTGTAACAGTTTGATATCACTTTAATTGGCATGACTCCATACTATGGAATCATTTCTGATAAGGGGTATTCATAACTGGTTACCTGAAAGTTCTATAGTTCAGTAATGAAACTACAGGTGTTCATATCATCAAATTACAAGTCCCAGCATTCTATAGAATGCAACTGTGTGGTGTCAATATGACTTTAGTCTCAAAGGTGAAGGTCTGATAACTCCAAGGCACGTCAGTCAGCCTATCCTCTAGCAACAGAAAGAGATCTACCTATCGCAGCATCTGATGTCCTGAGCCTAGAAAAGGCAGCTTCATCCCCATGGGAGCTCTGCTTCAGAAATAACCCTATAGTACAGAATACCAGAAGAAACAAGTTTGAACAAGACTCTGGTCCACAACATCTGCAGAAATAATCCAGTTTGAGACTACTTTAACTGTCCTGGGTTAGTGCTAGGGAATCCTGGTAAATATAGTTTATTGTGGTACCAGAGCACTCTGACAAAGAGGGCTAAATATATCACAAAACTACAGTTCCCAGAGTCCCTAGCATTGAGCCAGGTCAGTTAAAGCAGTCACAAATTGGATTATTTGTGCAGCGTGTTTTGGACCTTTGTGTCTGCTGTCCTTATCAAAAGAAATATTCTAAAACAAAAGTTAGAGACTCTTCAAATTGAAAAAGCAGCCCCAGGAATGGCATAGATCTCAATGACACACCAAATTTTCATAATTAGAGACAATGAGCCAGAACAGTCTCCTCAAGAACTTTATAAAAATAATATATTGCAAGTGACTAGTTTCTTATAATTAATAACTCTTTCAAATAACTAAGGTATACAGTGCATCTTTGCCTTATGTGGGGGATCCATTCCGGACCACCACCACCCCGTAAGGCAAATACCACATATGCTTGAGTGCCATTGAAAACAATGGGGCTTGTGCATGGGATGTGGCACAATCACCATAGGCACATGTGCCATGGGCGCATGCACCATTGCTTGTTCCATTGCACAGCGTTCAACGTAAGTTGAAAGCTGTGTATAGTGCACCTGCTTATGATGCAGGTGTACTGTAATTACATTATTACTTCAACTTAATAAGGGACAGCTCTCTTCCTTTTGTGACACAAATGTAACTTTTTAGTGACTTTTGTAATGGGAATATAGCCTCACTGCTGGTCTGTCCTGTGTCTCATGACCGTTGTGGAAGTTAAGTGCATGACCAAGTGGTAGGAAGAGTTTGCTTGTTCTATAGGCCAATAGCATGTAGCATTCAAATGTTTTAAAGAAACAAAATCTATTCTGTTTAAGAGATTGACATGTCTTTGCATTTCTTTCTTGAAGCAACTCCATTAGACAGTGTGATAGTGCTCCTGCTGGTCCCTGCAACAGATCTTATTATCTGTGTCAGCTTTCCCCAACCTGCTGCCTTCTGATATGTCTCAACTCTCCACGCTCCCAGTCAGTGGAAGTTAAAATCTAACGTGTGAATGGCATTAAATTGAGCAAGGCTGTTCTGTGTGCTTGCATTTTTGGATTTTTTAATTGATAATTATGTTATTATTGTTTTATTATATTTTTAGAGTGTCCTCCTGGTTTCTCTATGGAAGAATAATGATTTAAAATGTTTTAATACATAAAATAAATAATAAATAACATCAGATGACTGGGTGTTGTCTTAAATAATTTGGTTTATTAGAAAATGGGGGGAGGGGATAATGAGTTTAGATAGGAGTGCCTCATAGCTGTTTGCTCACATTGGAAAATGAAAATAGTGGTGCTTTGTAAATAAAACCTTTGTACTTGGAGCAAGTTTTGTTTGTAATTTGATGTAAGCATATTTCCCCCCAGAAAAGCTCTTAATTTGATTCACAGATAATGGATTCAAACATGGAAATGTGGCTATTTCGTTTTAATGAGAATACATAATGGTTTCAAATATCTGCATTATTCAGTTGTGTATTTAAAGGGAATAAACACATAAGATCTACATAACTGCTTATTTGTTTCTAGTTCTGCTAGTTACTGACAGTAAGGGCTGTTCAACGGTGGACATACTCCCTCAGAGAGTGGTGGAGTCTCCTTACTTAGAGGTCTTTAAATAGAGGCTGGATGGCCATCTGTCGGGGATGCTTTGATTGAGAGTTCCTGCATGGCAGGGGGTTGTACTAGATAGCCCTTGTGGTCTCTTCCAACTCTTTGATTCTATGATTCTATGAACTTCGCAACACCACACACACACACACACACACACACACACCTCACTTTAAAAATAAATCGATTTTTAAAATTTAATTTGCATTTTTCACCCTGGAATGCCACTTCAAGAAATTTCTCAAATTACATGCTATTTATTGTTCACTGGTGAGCAAAACTTTCACTACCTAGAACAAAATGAAAGTTTGACTTTCGAGAAGAGAGAGAAATTGCACCAGCTGGCCAGCATGAACATGCTTTGGAGAGTACGGTCTTGGGTCATAGTCAGATATTTAGAGTTTTCTTCGCCTTATTTTCACTCCTTAGACTTCCTGTTCAATATTGATCCATTTGAGACTTTAGTAGTGCACCAAAAGGATGGCAAATCATGCATACAGATTTGCATTCTCAGCAGACATTTGCCTTTTTTTATTAAACCGCCTCATTAAACATTAAAGATTTGCCTGCAGAGATGCAGATTGAAGGCTTTCCTCCCCCCACCCCCAGCTTTTCATCAGCATATAACTTTGCAAAATTCCAGTGGTAAAGAAAGAAAAATAGAGAACAAAGTGTATCAGAAATCTATGGGAGTCTCCCAAGTGCATTGAAATTGAAAAAGATGGGATGGGGTGGTATTTCTGGTCTGCACCACTTTAATATGTATATGTCCATCTTACGAACGCGTGGAACTTTTACTTAGTTAATATTTTAGAATGTTCAGGGAAAATATTTAACTGATTTGTTAAATTATTAATTGCTTTGATTTTTTTTTTTCATAACATGGTTTAACTCCATAGATTTCCTGATTAACTCTGAGGCTAACCCTACAGTTTAAGAAATTATGTAGTTTAAGTTATCTAAATTATTTCACATTGCTGGGGAAGGGGGAGAGGGTTAGCCAGATTCAGGAAGACAGGACAGCCCCAGCAGGAGAAGGATTTTAATTACAGGAAATTTATTACATTTCTCTGTGCTGACAGGTTTGCTATGATCTGACTACTGCCTATTTTAGAAGCAAGAAAATAGTGGGATCTTGCCTAGACCACAAGTTGAACATGAGTCAACAGTGTGATGCAGCAGCTAAAAAGGCCAATGCGAGAGTGAGGGAGTCTCCTTCCTTAGAGGTCTTTAAACAGAGGCTGGATGACCATCTGTCAGGGATGCTTTGATTGAGATTTCCTGCATGGCAGGGGGTTGGATTGGATGGCCCTTGTGGTCTCTTTCAACTCAATGATACCATGAGTAATGAATGGTGATGGAATTAATAGAGATGGTTTGTTTGCTCAGCAGGAGACACTTTCAAAAACTCAAGCCCTTTAGGTCTGAAGGCAGGTGTCCCTCCAAATATCATCCTGTAGGGAAGTTGGAATCTTTTGTGATGGTGGGGGACAGTGTCCATGGACATTTTCAATTCTCTTTTGGTTTTTAGCAATATTTTATTTTATATGTTATTGTTATTGTTGTTGTTATTTTGAACTTCAAGGAATCTTTTTTATTTTCATCCTTTCATATGTTTAGTCCACACAGTGCTGGGTACTTATATAATTAAAGGGAAATACATAAAATAAATAAATTAATTGTCCCCCTCTCTTTCCGCTCTATTCTGCCTACCACCCATCCTCTGCTTTGGTTGGACACGCCCATGGGACTTGATAACGGTGGAACTAGAAGACAAAAGATTCAACTAACTATAGTGATACAGTCCTTTTGTATACTCAGAATTAAATCCTATTGAATTAGGTTTACTCCCAACTAAGTGGGTAAGGATGGCTGAATCTGAAATCATTATGGTGATCCTGACATTCCCCAAATTAATATACCATCATTTTTTGTTTCTTCTAATGTGTTAATTTGAGGCTCTGAATAAACTAACCACAAGCTAAACCTGAGTTCTAGTGGTAGCCTTTTATAGTCAACTAAAGGTTTGACCTCCAGAGTTTATACATTCTCGGGGGGGGGGGGGAGGCCAGTGATCTAATGAAAGAGTGTGTCACATTGTATGGAATCTAATTTTCTTCTGTGAGACTGAGGGGTTTTAGATTTTATAGAACACTGATGTGTGTGAAATAACCCTTTTTTAATATATTGCAGGTACCTCAGTCCTTCAGGTGACAGCTACAGATGCTGATGATCCCACCTATGGAAATAGTGCCCGGGTGGTATACAGTATTCTTCAGGGACAGCCATATTTCTCCGTTGACCCTAAAACAGGTGAGCTCCTTCTTTCCATTGTGCTTGACAGAGTACTGCCACATTACAGCAGGGAAAAACCTTCCTTGGCATTGTGTTCTGTCCTCATTAAGTTTATGAACAAGTTTGGCTAGGAGTAAGACTTTTGGGTCTTGATGATGTGAGAATTTGCTGCAATACCTAAATTACACAGGAGCAAATGGAAAATGGTAAATATGGGGCACCTTTATTTTTAACTGATCATCTTGAAGTTTGTTTTCAGATGTCTTACTCACTGACATTACTTTATAATTGTTGAAATTAATTACAGGTTGAGTCTCCCTTATCTGAGATGCTTGAGACTGAAAGGATTTTGGATTATTTTTTTTTTGGGGGGGGGGGCTTTTGGAATACCTATTTGTATATATGTACATAATGTACATATATACAAATGTACATATATATGTACATAATGTCTTGGAGATGGGGCCCAAGTCTAAGCACAAAATGCATTTATGTTTCATATATACCTTGTACACTTAGTGTGAAGGTAATTTTATAAATCATTTTTTAGTAATTTTGTGCATGAAACAAAGTTAGTATACACTGAACATTGGGAAGCAAAGGTGTCACTATCTCAGCCACCCATGAAAAAGTGCTGGTTTTTGGAATAATTCAGTTTTCAGAATTGTAAGGAGACTCAATCTGTAAGATATCCCCCTAAAAAGGCACTTTGAGTTCAAATCGCTGTGAAGAGGCAAATGGGAATACTTCTGAGCTAAATGTATAACAGCAAGTATAAATGCACTTCTTTGCAGTTGTTACTAATGGGCTGTCTACACTAGCGATAAAATGCAGTTCTGCCCCACTCTAAAACCTACCTGTTTAAATGCACATGGTCAACAATGCAGGAATCCAAGATGAGTAACCCTCTGGGGTTAAAACACTGGATCAAAACAACCCCCCGTTTGCTCTGTCTCAACCCAGAAAGTGGAAACTATAGCACTAATGTCTGGACTGAGAGCCATCCAGAGGATGGGGAAGGGGGCTGGTGCACAACTGGTGCCATTGCTGGTCATAGGATTTTTGCCACCCACCTACAAATTTTGTCACCCACCCACATGCACATAAGTGGTCAGTTGCACCATCAATTCATCATATTCTCATGAAGCAAAATAATGGCTAATTTGAGTTTCATCAACATTAACAAACTGGCTAGTCCAACAGGGGAGCATGGGAAAAGAGGGGGAAATGGGCATATACAGGGGGGCCTCTATGATTTTGTGTGCCAATGTATCACTTGGCACACCTATGCACCATATGGATGGTTAATCACTTGTGCGATTGAGTGTCTGGTCGCATGGGCAGTTCTGAGGAGCATTAAATGATCTGACAACTGGTTGGGATGAGGGAGGTGATTGGTGGCTACCGGAAGTGCATGGAGGCATCTGTGTGCTTGTATGCATGTGTTCGTGGTGGAAAAGAAAGAAATAATGGTGTACCACAGCTTGTACCCATGAATGTTCCATTTTGGTGAGTCTGTCCTTGCAGATGACGGGGACAGTGTGGACTGCCTGTGGGGGCTTGGACCATTGTAAGAGCTGGTGTTGCAGTGTCTGGATTCTCACTGCAAATTGGGAAGGCGCGGAGGTATGCCAGGTTTTCCCCTGCATCTGCTCAGGGCTTATGACATACATTTTAGATTTTCTGTTTTTGGGGGGAGGGGTCTTCTTATAGAAAAAAATTATGTACAGCTGTGTGTCTACAGAATTGAAGCTATAAAAATGAAAAGTTCAAATAGGATTGAGTGTAATGTGCTCAGTTCATGTGCCATTTGCTGTTAGAGTCTAAGGCCTCAATCCAATTCATTAGCACATCAGTATTAAGATGGTAGAATTTTTTATTTTTATTTTGGCTTCCGTGTCTCCTGAAGCCCTCCCCCATGTGTAAACGTACTCCAGGAGATTTTTTGGGGGGAGCTGGAGCTGCTTATGTGGCCACTTGGAATGGAGCAGGGCAGAAAGGAAATTATTTTTTACCCAACCAACCGATTAGATCCTAAAATAATTCTGCATTTCAAGAGTCTTCACAAGTCAAACGTCTGCATATTAAGGATTATAATTTGTAAAACAGCTTTTTGGAACTGCTTTAAATTTATGTAGCAATGGGAATTTTGATCCCACATGTATATAAATGTATGTATTTCCATACTTAGATTTGCCAGATTTCAGGATTTGGCCCAGAGTGTTAGGGTCTGGGCCCTTTTGTCCAGTTTTCAGAGCAAGACATAAGAATAATTAAACAAAAAAATATGATGTGGGTGGTACAAGACCATATCTGTTTATAGCCAGGTTTTATTTTTTTAAAAAGTCTGATTCTGAAACACATTGTGTTCTGACCTTTTCACCCCCCAAAAGATGTTTCTGTCCTGTGATACGAACATAATAATTTCATGTAGAAATGACTCACTGAAACTCCTGGTTTTGAATCATTGAGCCTGCCATGGTGCTGCTGGGGAGTGGAAGCGATGGTGGGTGGCTAAGCCTTGCAACATTCATATTTTAGAAGAACTACAGCTCAGTAGCAGAACACTTCCTTTGCATACAGAAGTTCAGTTCTCAGCACCTCCACTAAAATTATCTTAGGCCCTTTATAAACAGGCACCCTAGTACATACTCTGTACGTACTAGGGTTGCTCAGGAGTGTCTCTTCTAGATGCCCCCAACCCTAGTACATACAGAGTACGTACAAAATGGTGGTGGCACCCATTCTACATGGATGCCACCATTATGACATCACGGCCGCGCCACCTCCAAACGGAGCGGCATGGACGTGATGTCCTGGCACTGCGGAAGGGCGCCTGTGTTGCTCTTTCTGCGGCGCCAGAAAGAGCTCCATTTTGGAGCTCCTTCCTGGTTTTGTGTTGCTGGCACAGCCTTTACATGGCTGCACCAGCCACACAAAGGAGAAAGAGGCCCCAAGGACACCCCTTCCAGGCTGCAGGGAAGCGGCCTTTTGCTGCTTCCCCGCGGCCTGAAAAAGTGGCCGATTGGGGCCTCAGGGCTGCTGCTGTGGATTGCCATAATTGTCCACTAAAACCTGGGACAAAATGGATAAAATCTAGACCAAACTGTAGGACAACTGCAGGACAAAACTCAGCCCAAAACGTAGAACATTTAACAAAAATGTAGGACATTAAATGTCTTAGATTTTGGGCTGAGTTTTGTCCTGCAGTTATCCTACAGTTTGGTCTAGATTTTGTCCTACATTTTGTCCCAAGTTTTAGTGGACAATTATGGCAACCCTACGGCCGCCTCAAAGGGGCAGTCTGTAAACCACCTTAGATAGCTAAGATTGGGGAATAGCTACCACTGAAAGTGAATAAGTTGATTGTCCCCTCTCATCATAAGAAAAGTATTCATGCATAATCTTTTCCTCAAGTGAGTTTGGGATGGAGAGAGGCAGTTCAAACCCTTAATATCTGGAAACAAATATAACTGGTTTCTGTCAATGGTTTCTTTTACCACTTTTAAGCCATTTACCATATCTGCACACAGATTAAATATTAAAATCCATTCAAAAAAAAAACTGTTCCGGGTTACGAAGGTTATTTCGGGTTACGAAAAATTTTTTGGTGCTTTTCGGCGCTATTTCACACGAAATCGCGGCTTTTCCCCATTAGCGCCTATGGCTTTTTCGCCTTACGAAGTATTCCGGGTTACGAAAGCGGCGGCGGAACGAATTAATTTCGTAACCCGGGGTACCCCTGTACAGTAAGGGTGTAGTGGAGGTAAATGTGCTCAAAAAGAGAGAAAAAACATATTATACTTTCATGGGATTTCTGTTGTTCATTAACTCCAGACAATTGGATACATGTGCTATACAATAAAAATGTGTTTATTATTTACCCACTGTGTTCTTTTTAGTGTTTTCCAGCCTTAGTTCATTAGGCCTTGCAACTTTGCCCCTTAAATGTTGAGGTACAATGAGTTTCTATAAAGGTTAAGGAAATGTCTTCTAAACATCACAATTACATTTGAGATATTGAAAGGGGGTATCTGTGGTTGAAAGGATTTTACAGTTCCCTTTTCAGTATTTTCTAACAAAGAAATATGAACCATTAATCAAAAATCCATCCTACTTATTTATTTGGAGAGTACTTCCAACTTGTGATCAATACAGCCTTGCTTTGAACACTAGAAGCTTCCCTGCTATTTGATTATGGCCATTCTATACTGTTGAAAATGTTGTATTCATCTTTTCATTCTTAAATATGAAATTGTGTCATCAAAATAACACTAGGCTTACAGCTCCATTAGTCACTGAAATATTGCTGTTCAGCGAAAAAATGAATGTAACTGTTCTTTTTGATGGGGAAAAGTGCATAGCTCTGAAATTATATGTGTCAAGTATATACAGCATGTTCCCATTAAATGCTTCTGCAAAGGATGTTTGTGCATAGCAAGTAACAATATTGTATTGAGGTCTGTGTGTTTCAATTGATTCTACTGATGTATAAAGCAATGTTGAGCCAATGTTGATCTGCGTTTACTAAACGTGTGAAGTGTGAAGAAGCCCTCTAGCATCATCTCTTTCATTGCTTCTTCTCTCATGCTTTACAAGAGGGACAACTTTGTATAGAGCAGAGCTGACTGTATTTGTGGATATTCTCTATGTAACATTGAATTGATTTTCAGGGATTATGGGAGCTGTAATCCAGGCACAGGTTTTTCCTTGCAATAAAAAAAAATCAAAGCCTTATTACTTATTACTCATCACTCTTTTTGAAAATAAAGAAGACCTATCTGTTCACACAGGCGTTTAAGAAACTGCTATAAGGACAGGTTGGGATATTGGACCATTTTAAAAAATTGATACATTTTTCTCTATATATAGTTTTATCTTTTTAAAATATGTTTTATTCTTTTAATAACTATCTGTTTTAATACCGTAAAAATTTAATTCTTTTTTAATGTACTTTTAAAAATGTTTTCAATTGTACTGTTTTTAATGCTGTGACGCCGCTCTGAGTCCCAGTCCTGGGAAAAGAGCGGGCTACAAATAAATATAATCAATCAATAAATAAGAAAGGGGAATGCATAGCCCTGCTATCTCAGGTAGCACTTTTGTCACACATGTGGATTTATAATATTTTTTGTATTTCTTAATTTAATAAAATAAATGTATATAATTAATTTTATTTATTAATTCATTTATCCTGACATGGGACCAAAGGTAGCTTAAAGCAAGGCTAATACAAGATGCAGCTAAAACCTCTTGATAAAAAGATAAAAATATTTAAATAGGCCTCATTACAACATCAATAATTTAAAATAGTGTGAAATTATTTTAAAGTATAGAAAGAAGGATAAAAGTTCAGGGCATACACTCCCCACCCCGCTGCCATTAAATGACTCTTTGAAAGAAGCAGTTTATTTTTAAATGTCTGATGATGATGATGATGATGATGATGATGATGATGATGATGATGATGACTGTAATTGTAATTTAATTGTAAGCCGCCCTGAGAGCCATTAGGGCTGAAGGGCGGGATATAAATACCTAAATAAATAAATAAATAAATGATGATGATTTCACCTGCTGTCAGAAGGAGACCAGAGAAGTGGTTCCTGTAAGGGGGATTTCTACAACTTGAGAGCAGCGACTGAGAATGTTGTCTTACATGTTCATGTCAGCTGTGTCTGTAACACTGGTGGGGCCAAGGCAAAGCTCTCCCACAAGGATTCAGGATGATGAGGAGATGAGACAACTTTATGTCTGCATAAAGCTTTCCACACCCACAGTTTTTTCCCCCAGACTTCTTGCTTGTGTGGAGAGGCTTCATGTAAAAAAAAAAAAAAAAGAGCCTCTCCTCTCCATACATATTGCTTTCCATGGAGGAAGTCAACAACAATGAGGAGTGGAGCTGTGCCCGTGTTCAGAAAGCAAAACATGTAATAGGAATGAAATGAGTATTAAAAATATATATATTCTAAAAATGGTCAGATCCCCCCTAAAGTGTTGAGAAATCATAACAAGAAGAATCCTGAACTGACAAGAATCTTTGCCATTTGTGACCTATTTTGTGCAAAATATACATGTGGTTCTTTTGCTGTCGTGCCCAGCCAGGTTGAGGACTCTGAGGATGAGGTGGCTGAGCTAGGGCCTCAACTTGGACCTGTGTCAGAAGCTGAACCTGGCCCTAGTTCACCCTGGCCAGCTCCAGCAGAGCCTATGGCTTCCAAAGCCAAGTCTCCAGCAACAGAGCCTACAGGCATGAATGAGGGAGAAGGGACAGCAGCACCTACCTTCAGCCAGAGATGAGCAGAAAAGGGGGGCCTCCGGCATTCGAAGAGGCTTTATCTAAAACGCCAAGGTAATCAACAGCAACTGGATTCCTGCAGATTGGGAATTTAAACAGGTGCAGAATGCCTGCCTCGGTGTCAGAGATTATTTGAGCATCTCTATGAAAGCATGCTTGATCAAGGTCTTCCTTGTTTTTCCGGATGGAAACCTTATATTGCTGGTTATTGTGTTTCTCTGGACTTCTTGACTTTAGGAATTACTTATTTGTCTTGTTGCTCTCTGGAACCCTGGACTTTGGATTATTGACTTCTCTCTTTAGCTGTGCCCTCTGGTTTGTGCTATTTGGACTCCCATATAGTGGGAAGAAAATGGCCCAGATGATTTATTGCTTCTTTCAAGAAGAAACATAGTGAAGAACTGTGTCCCCTGTAAGCATTGTTTGAATATTGCTCCAGGAACTTTTATTTAATCCAAATAAATAACTATCCCCTGAGGCCTAGGCTGTTCTTACAAAGAAGACTGCCCTGACATTGGTGTTCTATGACACTCACTTTGGGATGTTGCCAACTTGTTTTCAGTCTCTGCCACATATTTGTGTGAGGAACTGATTTACTCCTTATATATAGGAGGTGGCAGAATTATCTTCTCCATCCCTCCAAGGAGGCTACTCAAAAATAGTTATTCTTGTAGGAATGACAGGGTCTGACTCATCACTCTTACCATCATATATTCTGTCCCTTTTAATGTATTTGTCACCCTGATTTCTGACTAAGCATTCATAATATTGGGTTGTAAGACAAAACTCTTTGAGAGTAAAATGTTCTTCCACTGTAAATTCTCAAAGACAATTGTCTCTGTATTATCAGAAGTTTTGGGAATGCTATTCTCTTAATATAAAATGAGCATGTAGAGAAAGAGGATATGCCTCAGAAATCTGATGTTCAATTACATCCAGAGTCATCTGTGATAGCCTCAACCAAGCATTACAAATCCATTATCATGTGTGATGGATTCCTACTTTGGAGGGCTAAGAAGAGGTCATATTAATGAATCAAAGCTTCTCTTCTTGGTCAAACTTGTGTTTATTGTAGTCGTGTGTTTCTAAGAGAGCATTCAGCTTCACTTAAACTAAAATTTATGGTGACTCTGACAGTGATTATTTCTGAGTTTCTTTCTATGTATTAAGTGCTTGAGAAAAGAGAGTCTATGGATGACATCCCCCCTCCAAAAACCCCCACATACACCTGATTTTTTCCATTTTATTTATGATGTTGTATAAGTATCCTGTTTGTTGGAAGATATTAACCAGAATAATATTTCTGTCATTCTCCTAAGTCTTCCAGACTTTCTATTGTATTCATTGCCTCTTATTTTATTTTCTTGACCACTTTTATCCTATTGCATGTTGTTGTTGTTAGCTGCTTTTGACTTGATCCTCACTCATGGCAACCCTGTGAATGAGATATCTCCAAGCCCTTCTACTTTCCTGCTCATGGCCTGCAGGCCCAGACCCATTGTCTCCCTGACTGAGTTTATCCAACTGGCATGTGGCCTTCTTCTCTTTCTACTTCCCTCTACCTTCACCAGCATCATTGACTTTTTTATGTGGTCAAAGTATGATAGCCTCAATTTAGTCATCCTGGCTTCAAGGGAGAGTTCTGGCTTGATCTGTTCCAGGACCCATTTGTTTGTCTTTTTAGCTGTCCATGGTATCCTCAGCACTCTTCTTCAGCGCGCATCTCAAATGAATGAATTAATTTTCTTCCTATTTTCTTCCTATCTGCTTTCTTCACTGACCAGCTCTCATAGCTATACATGCTAATAGGGAATGCAGTGACTTGAACAATTCTAACTTTAGTGTTCAGCTGTATATCTTTAAATTTAAGGATTTTGTCTAGTTCTTTCATAGATGCCCTTCTCATTCTTAATCTCCTTCTGATTTCTTAACTTCAGTCTCTGTTCTGATCAGTGTTTTATCCAAGGTATGAGAAATCTTTAACTGTTTTGATTTGCTCATTTTCTAGCTGCAATTTATGTAATTCCTATGTCATCATTACTTTTGTTTTCTTTAACATTAGGATTGTCTTTGCATTTCTTCTTGAATTTTCTTTAATGATTATTCCAAGTCTGTGATGTTTTTTGCTAGTAGAATGGTGTTGTCCACATATCCTAGGTCTGTGATGGCGAACCTTTTAGAGACCGAGTGCCCAAACTCAAAGTTGTTCCTGCATCAGGGGACAGGACTTCGGCCGGGGGGGGGGGGGGGTGTGGGGGGGGGGGCCCCCCGCTTTGGGGGGGAGGGTTTTTTGGGGGGGGGAGACCCCCAGGAAGTCCTGCCCCCAGAAGACTGAAGTTCCTCCCCTGGAAAACAGAAGTCCTTGGCTTACTACAACTGAAAGCCCAGGAGGGTGGGGGAAGAAGAACAGATGCACACCTGCTCCCCCTCTTCCCCACCCTCCTGGGCCTTTAGATGACTCCAGAGAGGCCTGTTCCTTCTGTTCCCCCACACTCCCATCTTTTATCATGTCCTTAAAAATGGCTTCATGTGCCAGAGAGGGCAAGAGTGCCATAGGTTCGCCATCATGGTCTTAGGCTGTTGATATTCCTTCTGCCTATCTTCACTCTTCTTCTGTGTCCAAACCTGTTCTTTGTATGATATTTTCAGCTTGCAAGCTGAATAGATAGGGTGAAAGGATGCAGCCTTTCCTGATGCTTTAACCAATTGGGAACCAGTCTGTTCCTCTGTATTCTGTACTTACAGTAGTCTCGCCTTCTAAGTGCAGATTCTTCATCAGGACTATCTGCAGTAGTGGGATTCTCATTTCTTTAAGAACATGTCATAGCTTTTCATACCTCCAATATTTCATGGATGAAAACCAGAGAAAGTGGATCAGAATGTATCCAATATGCCAAAAGTCATTAATGAGGATGAACACACAAACTAGGAAGGGATGTAGCAGTATGCCTTTGACTGAGCCTACTGGTAATGGTTCCCAATTGGTAAAGGAGTCATACAAGGCTGCATCTTATTACCCTACCTGTTCAATTTGCATGCACAGCAGACTGTAAGGAAAGCAGGCTTGGACAGAGAAAAAAGGAAGTGTGAAAATAGGAGGAAGGAATACCAGTTATCTAAGATCTACAGATGAAACCATAATACTAGAAGAAAACCTCCCAGACCTGGAACAACTACTAAGGATGTGATTTGTTTTTATATTTGATGTTTTTAATTTGTTTTTTCTTTTCTATATGGTAATTTTATCTATTCCTCTTTTTAATTGTTACTATCTTAGAGTGTACGCCTTGGGCAGGCTTTTATATACTCTTTAAGTTTACCGACTTTGTACAGCGCTGTGTATAATTACAGTGCTTTAGAAATAAAGTTTAATAATAATAATAATAATAATAATAATAATCAAGGAAGAAAGTGCAAAGGCAGGCTTACTGTTGGAATAATAATAATTAATAATAATATTACCATTGTCTTCAGAGTTTGGGGTGCCCCCCATTAAGGCAAATGCATTTGAATTGCATATGTACAGAACATATTCTACTTGCATTCTACCAGGAGAATTCTGATCATGTAGATAGCCCTCATAATTTTGGATTGGGGTGCTATTAGCCATTTTAAAGCCAGAAATCCCTTCCTAATTTTCATACACACCCTAAATTATTGTGGATTGGGAGTGACAGGGAATGCGCTGGTCCTCAATTGTTCTATGGGGGGAGCATGTGTCCCCTCTGCCCCTTTAGGTAGGTGTGCCATAGTGAAAAATTGCACATACCTGCTTTGACATTATCTCACACCCAAACCTTACTCCCAAGTAAGTGTGTGTGTGTGTGTGTGTGTGTGTGTGTGTGTGTTCTGTTAAAATGACTTAGTATAAAAGACAACAATGCTTGGCAAAGTGGAGGCCTATAGGAAAAGAGTTGGACCACATTACAGATTGACAGACTCAAGCACTGAAGCTGTGGCCCCAAGTCTATAAGATATGACCAGGGCTGTTTAGAACGGGTAGACTTGGAGATGTCTCGTACATAGGGTAAGCATTGGTCAAAGCTGATTTGGCCACAATTTCTGAAACCCTTTGCTTTTGGGTGATGCAGAGGTTTCCCACCAGGGTGAGTGTATCTATTGCCTTTAAAATGGTTACTGTCAATTTGTAGGAGATGATCCTCAATGTGATTTCTTACCCTTGTTCTTTAAATGCCTTGCAATTCTTTTGTTTTATATTCCAATTTATCTTTTATTGTCAATTTAAATAGGTTGGAAACTTCTTCAAAGTTACTACTGACTGCTACAGTCTCTTCAAAGCCTGACATCTAATATTTATGCAAACACAGACAGACTTAATTCTAATTAAAGTAACACTTGTCTGCGATTTTTCTGAAATACATTTTCACCCTTTCAAGAAATAAATCTTTAACTCCACATTTGGTTTGAGGCAGCAAGAAGACTTTTGAAATTTACTACTTTTAACACCTCCTGATAGGAGTAAAAATGGACTAGATTTTTTTTAATTCTAATTAGAGATAATGAATTAAAAGGAATGGAAAGAAATTTCAAGTCTTCCAAATTCCCTTGCTAATTTAAAGACTGTTTTAAATAAGCCATAAATAAACTTAGTATTATAGCCATGGATACTAGCTAGAATAATGGCCAAGCTAAAATATACATTTCATACACACAGTGAGTAAAGTTACTGTTCAGCAGTTCCTCTGCAAGAGACCGAATTCCAGTTAACTTCAAAAAATTAGTCTCACTTGCATTGCGTTCTGTATCTTTCTGTAAGCTGCTAGCTATAAACTCTCATAAATATTTTCCCATGAAAATCCTTGTCACAAGCCCCACTGCAGTTCTTGAAACTTTCACATGCTGAATTTTAATTACTTGTGTTTTGTTGCTGCTTTCAGTGCTGTGGCATGGAAAGTTGGAGGAGTGTGTCAAACGTGATATCTGAATGAAAGTACAAGAAGAAAAATAGCCATTTGTTGATTCTTTGTATCATGAGAATACCATTTAATGTGCCGCTAGTTTGTGCTGTTGAGAATTCTCCAGTGAATTGTACAATCTGCTGTATTTGCACCTTTGAAGGGGTTATTCATTCATTCAGGAATATTTAATGTGGTTCAGGTGCAAGATACAGTTGTGTCGTCAGTATGTTCTGCTGATGCTAGAGAGAAAGAGAAAGGGAAAGCAGACCATTTGGCAGTCACATTGAAAAAATTCAGTACTTTTTCCAACTCTTTTCCTTTCCTCAAAATTCTTCTGATGCAAGAACTTACAAATTGTCATCAAGATTTAACTATCAGCAGAATTTTGTATCTACAGATGAGGAAGGGGGGAGATATTGTAATCCCATTTTATTTCTTACCCTTTCTTTAGGTAGCTCAGAACAGGGCGAAAGGAATATTCCACTCCTCACTATATCCAAATCCCATTTGGTAGAAAAGTGGGATAGTAAATAAATGAATAAATATTAAATAAATGAATAAATATCACCAGGGAGTCCTGATGGTGCAGTAGTTAAATGCTGGTGCTGTAACCACAAGGTTGTGAGTTCGATCCCAGGGCTCCAGGATTGACTCAGCCTTTCATCCTTTCATAGGTCAGTAAAATGAGTACCCAGCTTGTTGGGGACAATTAGTTTACAGGTTGTAAACTGCTTAAAGAGTGCTTAGTTCACTTATAAGAGGTATAGAAATGTACATGCTATTGCTATTGCTGTCTTAAAGTAGGCAAGGCTGAGAGATAATGACCAGATCAAGGTCAGTCAGTAAGATCCATGTTGTGGTGGAGGATATATTAGGACAGTGCTGACCCCACCTGGAAGTGTGCTGTAAGCAATGAGGTACTGAGCTACCAGGGATATCCAGATATTGACATTGGACCATCCTGATTAGAGTCAACCTGTCCCACATCTCTAAACCACACTTCAAAATGTAAGAAAATTATTTTTCAGTGTTTCGTTGCATTAAAGAACTCCCTTTGGATAGGAAAAAAAATGCAGAGTGAATGGCTTAGGTTATGTCTCTTTGAGATGCTGGTTTATTGTCATGAGTTTAGAATTACATTTCATGTTTGTGAGAACTAGGTTTGGATTAAAATTTTCTGGTCTCATGTGTCTTTTAAGAGTGAAATTGAAAGCTATATCCAAAGTGAAGATGTCCACTTGGAAACAGTTTCCCTCCAGGGTACCTGCTCTTAATGTCATTTCCATTGATCATGTAACAGTAACCAGTAGGGGAAACAAATGCCATTGAAGGAACTAAATACATTTTCTTCCATACAGACAAGTTTATAATGGAAAATAGTAATAATACATAAATTCAATGAAGAAACTGAATAAGTTAAAGGTTTCCTGTACCTGGGATCAATCATAGTTCAAAACAGAGAGTGCAGTCAAGAGTTAAGAAGGAGACTAGGAATGGGAAGGGCAGACATGAAAGAGCTAGAGAAGATCCTAAAGAGTAAAGTATACAACTGAGCACTAAAATTAGAATCATCTAAGCCGTATACAGATGTGAGAGCTGGACAGTAAACAAAGTGGATAAAAAGAAAATCAACTCATTTGAGATGTGGTGCTGGAGAAGAGTGCTAAGGATACGGTGGACAGCAAAAAAGACAAATGGGTCCTTGAACACACCAAGCCTCAAATACCTCTAGAAGCCAAGATGATTAAATTGAGGCTGTTGTACTTTGGCCACATGATGAGGAAGCATGACTCATTAAAAAAGAAAGTAATGCTGGGATAGGTTAAGGGTAGTAGAAAGAGAGGAAGACCTCACACCAGACGGATAGATTCAGTTAGGGAAGTCATTGGCATGAGTCTGAAGGACCTGAGCTGAGAAGTGGAGGATAGGGAGTTTTGGAGATGTCTCATCCACAAGGTCGCCATGAGTTGAGGTCAACTCAAGGGCAGTTAACAACAACAACAATGGGCATATTAAATATAGTAATGCAGGTCCAATGTTTCATCTTTCTATTTATTATTAAAACAATTAGTTTCTACCCTGTTCATTCATAGATAGCCTTGATATAAAATTAGTGCATGTATCTTCTTTCTCTTAACATCACAACTTTTCATTGTCTGAAACAATGTAGTGACAAGCCAGTAGCAAGTTTTTATTTTGTTTGTTCTTTTTTATGTTTGCTATCTTGCGCCGGCATGGAATGGTGGTTTGAGCTTTGGACTATGACTCTGGAGATAAGGGTACAGATCCCCACTCAACCATGAAAACCCATTAGGTGACATTGCAAAACAGCAAAGAGTGGGAGGAAAGGCACCTTCCCTGCAACAGAGGCTATTGCCCCACACAAAAATATTTTGAAACCTGAAGAGTTTTTGACAATGTCTGGCAAAGGAGAGAACATATCTTGCATAATTTGTTCTACTTTTGGGTAGAAATAATTTAAAATAGTATATCCTTAGCAGATGAATAGGGCTGATGAGATGGTATGGACTATGTGGTTTAAATATTAGTCATTTTCCCTCCACCCATTCCATAAGGAAGCCTTCTGAAGTTTCCCCGATGATTTTTTTTTGCCTGCTTAAAGACACTACATTTTGTGAGTTTTATAATGGCTGAATAATGGAATTACACTGATACACATTTTGATGTTTTCTTTTGGAGAGACAGATAGACAGATAGATAGTAGGTTTTGTTATTTTCTGCTGTCTGTAATAATCTCTCTACCTTTTTTCCATACTACAGAAATAATCCAGTTTGACACCACTTTAACTGAATTTTAGTTTTGTGAGATAGTCTTCTCTAGCAAAAAGCTCTGGTACAACAACAAAACAATAATTTCCAGAATTCTGTAGTATACAGTTTCATAGCATTGAGCCATGACAGTTAAAGTAGTGTCAAACTGGATTATTTCTGCAATTTGGGTGCAGCCTTTCTTTCTCTTTCTCTTTCTTTCTCTCATTCTCAATGTAGATAAGTATGATACAAATATATAGAACATGTATTAGAGAAGTGGTAGCTTGGAAATAGACTTTGTAATGGATGGCTTAACTAATAGAAGAGATAGAAAAGAAGGAAAATGTATACAGTAATTATGCAAAGACATAGAGATTGAGATAAAGACGGAGAAAAGGAATATTTGAAATTCACTGTACTTTAGCCCAAACTCATTCTGTCAGACAAAACCTTCTGGTTTCTTTATGACTTTTATTATGGACAAAATGCAGGTTTAAATGCAAATGTAAAAACTGAGCTTATCCATTTTACTAATATCATATCTGTCTGCTGTGTTTAAACTCTGTACTGCTGTGCTTGTTATGAGTTTTTGTGCTATACAGTACTTGTATTCTCAGCTGGTTTCCTAGCTGGCTAGCTCTTCTTTCATGGAGGTTATGCAACTCTCCATCCAACACACAAACACACAGACATATAGTGCATATGAATGGATGGAAAGAAATCATGATTTTAAAAAATCACTTTTGAGGAAGTAGTTTTCAAAAATTCTCTGAGTTGGTATGGATATCTATGGCCACATTGTATATCCTAGATATGGCCATTGGTAGTTTCCCAGCAATAAGCAGTAAGAAAGCTTTCCCTTTCTGCCTCCTCCCAGCTGAAAATAGTCACACAATGCTTCAAAACAGTTATTTGACTCATCATGGCTTTTCCTTGAACCAGAGTAACCTTGCACCTTTGTCCCATACATCTGGGACATATAATAATAATAATAATAATAATAATAATAATTCGCCTTTTCTCAAGGAATCAAGGTGGGTTACAACATCTTAAAAACCACACAATGCAATAGAGTAAAATATCAGTTACCATTAAAACAAGTCCCTGGATGCTGCCATCCTAACATTTTTAAGGTGGGTTCCAATCAACTATCTTATTTTGTTGTAATAAAACATTCTCAGTATCCCTCAAGTCTTCTCTTTTTCAGCTTCACCATCTCCCTTTGCCATTTCTATGAGAGAGACTCACTGAAGACAGTACCTAGATATCTGAATAAGTAGCTTTGTTCTATGTCAAGTCAGATATATAAAGGCTTGGATTGTTCATTAGTCTAGGTCTTGGTCTTGGAAAAAATTGTTCGTAGATTTTCATGTTTCCAATATCTACTGAATACAGTGCACCCTTTTTTTACATGGGGGATCTGTTTTGGACCTCCCCAGTGGAAAAAACACGTATGTTCAAGCGCCATTGAAAATAATGGGGCTCATGCATGGCGCGGCGGCACGCCCCATTATTCTTAATGGGATGTGCCACCCCGCATGCTCCTGCGGGCTCCCTCACGTCTTTCAGCGTATGCTGAAAGCCGTGTATGGTGTGTCCGCATATGACGTGGGCGTACTGTATATCCAAAATATATTTGATACCAGTTGTGTATCAAGTATATTTGACACCCATCGTGGATCATTTTTAACATCCACTTTCACTCTGCAACATAATTATTTTTCAGAAACACTCATGAAATGAACTGTGCTGATAGGAAGTGGCGTCACACACTGAAAAAAGTAATGGCACGCGCCAACATGCACCACCACAGCCATGAGCCCCATTGGCTTTAATGGTGCTCGAGCGTAGATGGAATTTCCCTTATGCGGGGGGGGGGGGGGAGGAGATCCAGGCCAGATCCCCTGTGTAAGGGAAGGGACCACTGTACAATAATGGCCAGAAAAGAAATGCAAACAGTGAAGTTCTCTTTTATTGAACTTGGTATAGATAATCAGGCCAGTAAAAATAAATAAAATAAAATAAAAAAATAAAGGCATGAGTATTTGTAGATATCAATCCACTTCCTTAGTTTTTACATCTGAGCAAGTAAATTGATATCCACAAGTGTTCATGCTAAAATATAAATCAGTTAGTCTGGCACCTCAGTGATGGAGTGGGAGTGAGAAGCCACCATTGCACTTCCTTATGTTTTTCACACAGGGCCTTCTTTTGGTCCACTACCGTTTAAGACCCAAATGAGAAAGAGAGATGAACTGTATTTTTTCCCCAGACATCAGCATGAAAACCTTTTATTCCTGATTACAAAAGTGAGAGAGTCTACTTGAGTTAATGGGGGCATAAAATCATTAATACAGATGTTTAAAAGTCAGGAACCAATTAGCACCCTTATGGCACTCCTTGCTTTGTTTAAAAAAAAAAACCGTTATCTCGGGAAACCATTTAAAACAACTCCAACCTTCTTTTTTTCCTTTTGGCATGGCTGTATTGTTCCTGTATCAATATTAGGAGATTACAGTCAATGTTAGAAGTCTGTAATTATCCCCATAGTCTATTTCTATTAACAGACTCAAAACCAGAAGAGAGATCAATAAAGGCAGCATAAAGATCACTCTAAGTATATTTCCTCATGAGGTAATTTCATGTGAAGCATTGATCTGTAGTTCTATATCCTCTTTTTAATCATTTTTGTTCTTTCTGTATAATTTGATTTTCTTACAGCCAATTTCTTAATTTTTGATGCTAATATTGGGGATATAGCTTGGAAGTAATATCTAGCAAGCTAATTGGCCAGTAATTTTGTGAGTCATTTCTATCACTGTTCCTCTGAATTTCTTTTCTAAATTGGTCTAATACTGTTTATTGTGGTATGTACGGCAGCAAGAACAGGAGTCCACCATTCTATATATTTGGAAGCAATATCTCTTCTCCAGCAATGTTCTTTAGTTTCAAGGATGAGATAAGATACTTTACCAGTAACCAGAGTGGTTACCATTCTGGTACATTAAATTCATCTTTATACTGTATATCCCTGTGTATTACAGATGGCAGAATCTATCAGAGAAATATTTAACCCATGTAGATGTGGGGCCAGAGGCTTCCAATGTAGGACCGCTGGCAGGAGTGGTTTTTTTCCACTTCTTTTCCAGCCACGTTCAGGCCACCTTAGGCTGCCTCAGCACAGCTTCAGGGCAGTTTGGAGGGGTCATATAAATGCCGCCCTACTAATGCGGCATGAAGCTGATGCTTTTTGCCTGTCTGTTTTGAGCCTTTGTTACTTTATTCTTTTCCAGCCCACTGGGTTCCAAGAAATTGTGTCCAGCATTTTTTGCTAGTTAACTGCAGTTGCATAAGAATTGTTTGAAAGGTTCAAAGTTAGTCCTTTGATAGTTGCTCTTTATTTTGCAATTCTCTATGACATTTAATGTATGGTGATATTTCAGATTTCTATGAGATTTCTCATTTACCCTGAGGATTTAGTGATCTTTAAGTCCAAATGAAATGCACTTCTCCTGTTGGGCAGGAGAGTATACTTGTTCATTTCTTGTCCATAGGGGCATAACTGATGTGTATCCAGATGTGTAACTAAAGAGGGATTTTGTAACTCTGATTCTTCCATCTCCTTCCACTCCAATTACCATTTTTAAATGACCTTTCAATTTCTTTCTTTTTTTATGCAGGTAGCAAAAAAGGGGGTGGGATGGGGAGATAAACATAGCAGTTGACAAGGATTTTGCTGTTTAATTTAAAAAGCTATCCTCTATTGGTGTACCTACATAATAGGGACCTAAGTTTACACTGCCCAACAGAATTGTCCATACTGGTATGGACATTTACAGAAAACTGTTTCTTAAATCCAAACCTGGCCCTGAAGTAGAAAGAATTCCTTCTAAATAATAATAATAATAATTATTATTATTATTATTATTATTATTATTATTATTATTATTTTACCACCTCTCCCAGGTGGATCGAGGTGGGATTATAGCATAATATAAAATATAATACAGTTAAAATTCAAATAATACAAACAGGTTCATAAAATGCAAAAATAGCAATTAACATAGCAATAAAACCAGGATTTCACAAGCAACAGTGGGGCGGAATACTCTCATCCTGTACAGGGAAGTGGATCTATGTTTCACATGAGATCAAGTGGGTATGCTCGCCGGAAGAGCTCCATCTTAACTCCCCCCCTGAAAGTTTCCAGGGAGACCATTCCACAATCCTGGGGCAGCTATGCTAAATGCCCTTAGGGAAGTTGAAGTGAATTTCTTCCATGAGAATGAGTTTCTAAGTTCATATTCCAGTATTTTATAATATTTAATGACCTAGTTAAGTAAATGTTTTGATGACATGTCTGTTTCCAGATTGTTTTATCTAGATTCCAATCCAACACTATTTTCCTTTTCTTGAGTAAAACAACCTGTCTGGAGGGGTATAGCCAAAATGCCAAACTCCAGCTAATCCACCTAATGTTCCAATAATAGTTTTCCAGACAGAAACTTTACTTTGTGATTCACCATTCTATAGAAAATTACCTCTACTTTTGATTGGATTGTAGAAGGCCCCGCGGTGAGAGGGTATCATCCTCTGTTGCTGTTGCCAGATGTATGACATTATTCTTCTTAAGTGCATTTAATATTTATTTCTAAGGGGAGAACTGTGTTATCATAGATTAAAATGAATTTGCTTCACTCTGACCTAAGTCAGTAGCTCATTTAGCAACATATTCATTAAAGGAATGCAAAAATAAGATTCCCAAACAAGCTATATCTTCTCTTATCTCATACATAAACACAATGGGGGGGGGGGCAGAATATGCTAAACGCAAATATACAATCTCTTTTTTCCATCCACTGCTTGCTCAGTGCAGGCTCCTTTTCATCATTTGTTAAATCATAATATTATAATACTGATTTCTGGAGTAATTAGGCACTATGTTCTAGGCTAAAGCCTTCTGTTTTTTAAGTCAATTTCAGTCAATTCCAATTAATTCAAGCAAATTTCTACTTTTTGTAGTAGAAAGAGGAAACAGAATCAAACTGACAACCAACGATCCACCTAAGATACATAATTCATGTTCTCACCTTTTAAAAAGTGTGAACATTTAAATTTGTAGAATATATGTGGAGGCAAGAATTATTTTAAAACTCTTCTCTGTGATAAAGTGGCTGAGTGGCTGTTAGTTGATTCAACACTTTAGAAATCTTTACATAAACAGCAATCCACTCAACCTCCAAGGAGTTCCAAGGCATTAACTCCAAAAGCTAGAATATTCTGATTCAGAAACTTATCTTTCTTTTTCTTCTCCTCTTTTCAAAATTAGTTCAAAATAGAATTCAAAACTGATTTTAATTAGTTCTAATATAGTGCAACATAATTCAAAGTAGAGGGCTCAATGATGGAGGGCATGAAGTTATCATTTAGTTCTCAACATTCCTTAAAGAATTATGCAGCTTTCAAAAGGAAACTAAAAGATGCAAACATGATCATAAAGGGAGTAATGTAAGCACATGTTTGGTTATGCTGCCATCATGGTTCTTTCCACCATTTTCATTAGATAAATCTAGCTAGAGTATACTGATTTGATCAAAAAGGTAGTTACTGCCTGTGTGAGTCACCTCAGCTAGCCAAACAGAGACGATGGTGCAGTTTCTTCTGTAGAAAACCTATGTGGTCCCAGGGTTCTTCCAGATGGGGCAAATGTGCTGGAATGTGGTGACATTGGTTTCTGTACTCCCCACCAGCCCCTCACCCTCCCTATGTTCATGTTGCTTCTGCCCTCCTCCCCATTCCCCTTCACCCTTCAAAATGTTGTTGTGGTCATCATTGTTTGTAACTCTCTCTAAAAGCTAAGCACCACAGCATTAGCCTGAAATAATACAAATTCTGTGCTGTGAAAAAACAAATCCTCCTCGTGCACACTGTTCAGTTTCAGCTTGTGTCCATCCTTCCCCTGAGATATGACAAGATGGGGAAAGAGGTAAGATTGTGGTCATTGCAGGCTTTCCTCCACTTGAGCTCAGAAGAAAGAGAAATGCCACCTGTATACTGTGTTTGGAGTCAGCATGGTGTAGTAGTTTGAATGTTGGTCTGTGATTCTGGAGATCAGGGTTTGTATCTCCACTGGGCCATGGAAACCCACTTAGTGGCCTTGGGCAAATCACAGTCTCTCAGCCTCAGAGGATGGCAATGGCAAACCCCTTCTGAACAAACCTACCAAGAAAACACTGTGATAGGTTCTCATTAGAGTTGCCTAAGTTGGAAATGAATTGAAGACACACAAGACAAGAGAAATTGTGTTTGACTTCTTTACATATAGTCTTGGGAGACTCAGGGCCCGAACAGACATGCCAAAATAAAGCTGCTTTGGGCCACTTTGGAGGTGTTCTTTTTAAATGATGCATGTGTCCCAAGAGGCCGAAAACCATGCCAAAGCCATGCTGAGTGCAGCTTTGGCACAGCTTCTGGTCTCTCTGTGTGTCATTTAAACAGCATACCTCCAAAGTGACTCAAAGCAGCTTTATTTGGCATGTCTGTTTGGGCCCTCAGTGATGCTAGAGAGAGAGAAGGTGGGAAGGCAGAGGTACCATCAATCCCCCTGACACCATTTGAAACTGAGCTATGAGCACAGCAATAGCATTATTAAAACTACCACTTTAGCACTAAGACTGTGTGTGTGTGTGTGTGTGTGAGTGAGTGATCTAAGGTGCCATCCAGACCCCCCCCCCCCCCAATTTCATGGGCAGCTGCTTAGCTTCAAATTCTGATAAATTAGCTTATGCTGCAAGGTAAGGAATTATATATTCTGTGTTGTTTTGTCTTTTCCCCCTCTCCCTTTAAATTTGCTCCTATATTTTATTTTTCTTTTAATCTCTATCTCTCTTGCTCTGTGTGTGTGTGTGTGTGTGTGTGTGTGTGTGTGTGTGTGTTTTGTGTGCCTTTCAGTTGTTTCTGACTTATAGCGACCCTAAGACAACCCTATCATGGTCTTTTCTTGGCAAGTTTTGTTTTAATGCATGAGTACATTTCAAATAAAGAACTCTAAAAAAATAAAAATCATAAAACAATTGACTATGCCTCCCCTCCACACATGCTTGACAGAATCCCTTACAAATGTAACAGGGATGTTCACCTGAACTATCAGTCATTTAAAGTCCCTTACATAAAGACATTGTGATAATCAACCCATTTTTTTCATGGGGTTTTAGGTTGGACTTCAGAAATAGATACACATTCATTATGATTTACAAAAGTGATGAAGAAGAGACATGTTTTCTTGAGCAGGATCATAGCTCATCGTGGAACATTATTTAATAATTACTGTCATTGGCCTTTCCTTTGAAGAAGAATTTATGGTGGAAAATTTGGAGGTATTTGTATTTGGTAGTAACAGATTTCCCAGAGAAAGCAATAAATTTCCGATTGTCTTTCGGATGTTAATCTCTCTCTATCAGATCACTGACAGAGCTAAAAAAAGAAAGAAAAGAAAACAAGATACAGTGCTTAATTGCCAGAGCTTAACTATTTTAACACCAGTATCTATTTTGAAAACAACAGAGCTGAAAACAAAAATAATTATGGTTTTTTGCTGGAATTGTTTTCTGCACCTGCATGCTGGCTGCTTTCAGAACCTGTGGAAGTTGTGACATCCTGTGACTCCAGCATTGTCATAGGCAATAAAAGTCCACATGCAGCAAAGTACAGGTGTTCAGTATAGCTGTTAACTGGGGCAGGGGGAGAGATCATCTTTATTCTGAATTCACACTTTTTCCTCAAAAATTTTCTATGAAGTTCTTTGCCCCACAGAAAAGCATTTCCATTTTTTAAATCACTTCATAGGTGACATTTTGGGGAATAACATGAATATTACTCTATAAAATTAGGGAACATTGGCACCCTAATACCTGTAAATAATGAGCTGATATTTGGAACACATGGGAGGAGTTTTCAGTTCATTGTTTAGTGTTACCTTCTGAGAAATATGCTGGCTTCTTGAATCTGTATTTCCAGTATGTAAGCATGCATGCCCTCTGTTGCTTTTCCTGGACCTCTCATCACCTTTTGATTCCATCCACCATGATATCCTTCTGGCCTTGGAGACAGAGACCTGAAATAGGCAGGGCCAAGCTGGTGGAGTTTTTGTCAGGACTGTGGAGAGGGGGCTAGACTTGATGGTGCTTTAAGTCTTTTCCAACTCTATGATTCTGTGATTTACAATCCCTATGATGCAATAAAGTTGTGGCCATACCAATAACCCATAAGAACAGTGTCTGGCTCCTCTATTCCAGTGGAATGGATTGGTGAATTGGCAACTGATTTCTGACCTGATACAGAGAATCAGTCAATTTCTGGCCTCATACAGAGAATTAGAATTAAATCTTAAAGCCCTAAATGGTGTATGACCAATATACATATAAAAGTGCTTCTCTCATGTGTTCCTGGCTGATAATTAAAGACATTCTTTGATGGAGGTCCATGTTTTCATTTGATCCATACAGTGATAGATTAGATGTGTCACATTGTTGTTAGTTACTTTCATCAAATGAACTTCAACTAATGATGATCTAGGAATGAAAAACCTGTCATCAACAGGTCTTGCATGTTTAGAGCTGTGGCTTCCTAGACAGAGTCTATGGCGTGTTACAGACCACCAAAATGGGCAGTCTCACGCCGCTGCCGCTTGCTGCGTCCGGGAACTGCAGCAGCCAAACCGTACGGTTCCTGGGCGCAGCAAGAAAGAAGCGCCAAAATGGTGCTTCTTCCTGCGCCCCGGAAGTGGCGCCACAAGGCGTGAGGCATGCACATGTGGCACCACTTCCGGTGCGCAATGTCCACACGCTGCGTGTCTGCGACATCAAAATGGCGCGCCCATCTGTATGTGGCGCCACCATTTTGATGTATTCGTTACACGCGAGGGGCAAGGCACGTCAGGAAGCACCGCCTCTCGTGCATAATGACAGCGCCTCATTGGCCCGTCTGTAGCACGCCTATCTGTCTGTATTCCTCTTTCCCTACTCTTTCTACCTTACAAACCATTATTGTCTTTTCTAATGAGTCATGTTTTCTCATGTCATGCCCACTCTCAGTTTAGTCATCTTGGCTTCTAGGGAGAATTTACCTGGTTTACTATGGGGCTGAACAGACAGCCTGGAAAAGCCAGTTTCCAGGGGCTTGGGGCCATGGCGTTTTGACATTTTAAGCCCCCAAGATGTCTGGAAGCCACTAAGCCATTCAGACAGGAGTGGCTTCAAGTTGCTCCAGGTTCATGGTGTTTTGACGGTCCACACCCCTGGAATGACTTGAGGCCATCCTGGGGTTGCAGTGGGTCTGCCTATGTGGCCCTTTACTGACCCAAATAGGAGCAGATCTTTTCTGCTCCTATTTCAGCTGGAATCGGGGCAGATTGAAGCTGTGCTATGTGGTTGCTGCAGTGCTGGGGCAAGTGGCTCCCTGGGCAGTCCCAGTCCACGACTTTGGGATGGTCTCTTGCTCCCCAATTTCTAGCTTTGTCTGATTTGTGCTTTTCACATTCCTTGTTCGAATGATATGTGTTGTGCAGCCTCAAACTTTCCTTCCATCACTGAGTATGACAACAGCTAGTCATCCTTTCAACTTAAGTCTAGTTGCATTATTAACCATGGTGCTACTTCTAGTTGTCCTCTGCTCAGTAGCTCATTGAATGCCTTCTGACCTGGGAGTCTCATTATCTGACATTATCTCTTATTTCACTTCAGATTATCTTACCCTTAAGGTTTTGACAGTAACAGATATTCAAATGGGGGTTTACCGTGTCTCCTTCTGTTCAGTACTAACTATAGTGCCATTGCATCTGAAAGATCCTCTGTCAGTGTCACCCTCCACTATTGCTGCTGCCCTGCAGCTGTTTACACATTTAGTCTGGCTCCTCAGAAAAACTTATCTGATGTGGAAGACACTGCCAGCAGCACTGGTGCCATCACCATAGCCTTTTGCCTCACAGATGCACACAGTTCTACCACTGCAGAAAGGTAGTGAGAGGTGAAATAGGTGCTACATACATAGATGATAATTTCATATGAATGTTTTGAACACTTGACCACCTTTTGTTGATATTTCTATATATATCGTTCATTATTATACTTCTGTTCTTAATGTCTGCAGTTAAGTTTCTTTCTTTTCATTTTATTTCTTTATTCAGACATGCAGACATTTGTATAAAAAATGAAAATACAAGATGTTGTCTATATTCACCTATTCATTCTTCCATGTTAATAGCTAACACAAATAGTGATTTGACATCTTCCAGACTGTCTATGGCTGTGAATCTACCAGTTGCTAGATCTCTGTCAATGACAAATGCACCAAATAGTCACTAGTTCTGATTGCCAGGGTTAAAAAATGATTGTTTCAATGTGATAACAATATTTCTATAATTTTTTTTGTGCAAAGCTATACTTAAAAATCAATTGGTAAAGGTGAGCAGTTGACACCCACTCCCAAGCCTGTTCCATCCCATGCTTTTCTTAGAATCATAGGATCGTAAAGTTGGAAGAGACCACAAGAGAATCCAACCCTCTGCCATGCAGAAGTGCACAATCAAAGCACTCCCAACAAATGGCCATCCAGCCTCTCCTTTAAAACCTCCAAAGGAGATTCCACCACACTCCAAAGGAGCATTTTGCACTGCTGAACAGCTCTTGCTGTCAGGAGATTCTTCCTAATTTTGAGGTGGAATCTCTTTTCCTGTAATTTGAATCCATTGATCTGGGTCCTATTCTCTGGAGCTGCAGAAAAGAAGCTTTCTCCATCCTCAATAAGACACCCTTTGAAATATTTAAAGCCAAAACAGACTGGCTCAAAATACCGGCTTCCCAGTGGCGTGGGGGTATGGTGTATGCATGACGCATACCCCGACACCACCCAAAAGCTGCTGAGATGTCCACACATGGGCCAGTTTCACAGTGCTCCAGTGGCGTGCCATTTACATGCCACACACCACAGGAGCACCATAAAGCTGCGGTGGGGAGGGGAAAGCCAGCTTTTTGCTGGCTCAAAAAGGAGCCACATTTTGCTGCTTCTTTTTGGACCAGCAAAAAGCTGGACTGGGGCCACGGCATTTGGTTGCTGTGTCCCCAACTCAGCTCTCTCAGGGGCAGCTTGAACCCGCCCTTTCGGGATGGTTTATTTTGCCCCTTAAACAGGGCTATCATATCACCTCTTAACCTTCTCTTCTCCAGGCTAACCATACCCAGCACCCTGAGTCTCTTTTCATAGTGTATGGTTTCCAGACCCTTCATTAATCCCAAGGAGATTCCATCTAGTCAGTGTTTATATACTTCATAAAATAATAAAATATTTCTTGTTCCTTATTTGAATGCACCGTTAAGCAATTCTAGTTGGATGGCGGAGTGGGACCATATGCTATAAGACCACTTCTTCTGTCATGATCTTGCTACCCAGCCTCACTACCTCAAAAATTCAAAGGCCTATGGGTGTTGGTTCCCTGGATCATTTAGGTAGCAGAGTGCAACAGAGAGGGTGGAACCAGAAAGCACCCACTCAAATGAATGGCAAATTAACCAGTCATCTATGTCTGCATGAAGAAACCGATTGAGATTAGGAGAAATCAATCACCTCTTTTTCTGTTGACAAAACCAACTCTAATGAGTTAGTGAATTATTTGATAGAGAATTATGGAAATTTTCAAAAGGAAGTGTGTTTTATACACCACTACCAAATTAAAAAGCAGTTCAGTCCTAATTAAAAATATTTCCTTTCAGTGCCACAGAAAGTATCCATAGCAGCAAAAGAACCTGGCTTCCTTTGTGTGGTCACTCTGGAAAAAAAATAGTTTTCATAAACTTTTGAAAATTCTGGCATAAATTTCTTCACTTACCTTCTAGAACCTGGGAAATATATTTTAAGACTGAAGTTGAATAGGCTTTAAACAGAGGTGCGTATATTCCAAAATCCAAATTACTTCATTTGAGCTGGTAAACCAACTCATGCTTGAAAAAGCTATAAAGAATTGATATGTTTATACTCTGTACTTGTAAAGCAAGGGCTGGTTGGGTGTAATCCTAATCCTAAATGGAAGAAGAAATGGCTTTTTGAAACAGGAAGTGTAATTGGATGGTGGCAGCATAGTACTTTCTGAAGATGATGGAACATATTAATTGATTCTGCTGTACCATGACATAAGTATAAGCGATTCTCTCAGTCACTCTACACAGCTCAGGGACTTGGTCTGTTTTATTTCTTCCTTGCAGCTTGAAATGTTTATATCAAATATGTGGGAGGTACTTGATTGGAAAAATACACCATGCACTACTTAATTATGTTGATGAATGCAGCAGCGAGGGTATATGCTTAGTTAACTGATGGAATTTTAATGAGAGCATGGGATGGATTTATGAAGAAAAATGTGTTATTTCCTTCCTTTAAAAAAATGTACCAGGTAGAGAATAAAAAGGAATAAACCTGATGGCAATCAATGTAGAAAGCAAAACTTAGATTTTGCAAATTTATACATACTTACTTGGCAGTATGATTAATTCAGTCAGAATTACTATGGAGTAAAGATACTGTGTTAATTTCATTTTAAAAACTGTGTTGATCTGTAGAGGGAAGGTACTTGTGGGTCAATAAAATTCAAATACATTTTGAAGGATCCTGAGCAATCACAGAGGCTAGCTCCAGCTGTATCTATCATCTTTATTTAATTATCTAATTGTTCATTTGCCATGTTTTTACCAGAGCCTTCCTTCAGTACATTGATAGTGTTTTAATTTTGCAGAGTGAGGGGATAATGGTTTAATTTGGCTATCAGGTTGGAAAGATTAGGAAGACATAAAAAGCATGTCTTCTCCTCTCATCTTACATAGTCTGTTCTTAAGCCTCTGATAGTGTCTAAATGTATTATGTTATGCCTAGACTAGCCAAGGGCTGCCTTCAGGTAATGCATGAAATCCACAGCTTGAAAGCAAACTTTATTAATGCACACCATAGTTTTTCAGTGAGTACCCAATGACAATCTATAGTTAATGGAAACAAGTATAGTATAAAGCTGTGCAACAGTATAGAGAAGAGATTATGCTTAACTGTTGGGCAGTATGAATCTTAATTGGATCAGGGACTTGCACATATGCACCTGTTGGATTAATAGTTATATCTTAAATCAAAATATTATGTTTATGTTTTTCCACAAGAGACTAGAATCAGGTAAAGTGAAAGAGGTAAAAATCTGCGCAGTCCATGAGTGAACTGTTTCATGTTAAGCCAACCATATATAGTTGGGGGATGTAAAGTAATCATCAGTCTTGGTTTGCTTACTTCTCAAGAACCCACTTGCTTCCTCATCCCATCCTTAGTTCAGATGAGTGTGTACTTCGTTCTTCTTGCATGGAAATTTATAAGCACTTTTGTACATATTTTCCAATTGTAAACAGTTTTATACATAATTTACCTTTTGACTATTCTATGCCATTTTAGCAGCTATCATTTTTAAAACATATGCAAAATTATATATATATATATATAATACACACACACACACACACACACACACACACATATGCACACTTCTAAGCACTTTGTTGCTCACTGGGTCCCAGGAGATACAAAATGGTTTCTTCTGTTAATAATTATCATCCTTATTTCTTATCTTAACATAGTGATGTTAATTTGTCATCAGTTTTTTTGGGAACAAGCCACACATTCCAAAGCCGAGAATAATGATGATTTTCTAATTGCTGGTAAAACAGACAAACAGAGGCAGAAGACAATAGATCAGTGTAACTAAAAGGAAAAATTGGTATCATTCTAGTGATAGCATTAATTCCATGAATGTTGCAGTTCTTCTCCCCTCCCTTTCTCTCTCTCTATATATGAAAATACTCTTCCTTTGAGAAAGAACAAAAAATCTGTCAGCAGAAATAGGTATCCATAATAAACTGGATTTTACATCCAAGGCAGTTATCACAGCAGAGAAGGCAGCACCTGATGTTTTAAAGTAAAGCTTGCAGAAGATGTCACTGAAAGACAGGCTGTCTCTGAGTACATAAATACATCACAAGGAGTCGCAAGCATAGGGTCTTAGAGATAGCCTCAGGCAATACTGTTAAATGGGTTCAAAGACAACTTTTTCAGTTTAAGAAGAATCTTCCAGACAAAAGTGTGCTGTAAAAGGAAAATGATGCTGTTACTATCTATGGCCTGTTACAGACAGGCCAAAATAAAGCTGCTTCGAGTCACTTTGGAGGTATGGTATTTCAATGATGCATGCGTCCTAAGAGTCCAAAAGCCACACCAAAGCTGCACTCCAGTCCTTAGAACTGGCGCATGGCTTTGGTGTGGCTTTTGGACTCTTAGGCGCATGCATCATTGAAATACCATACCTCCAAAGTGACTCGAAGCAGCTTTATTTTGGCCTGTCTGTAACAGGCCTATGACATCCTATTGTAGCCTCAGTTGGGGAGCAGCAGATTAAACAGTTCCTAACTAATTTGAACCTATGATGTGGTGCAGCTAGAAAACGGTGGAGAAAATAATATGGATAACCCTACATTTAGTGACTTTACCACTACACTGCCTACAAAAAATGCTGCTGGTGACTGCCACCTCAGTGAATGGGAAGAAGCACTCAAACCTTGTATTTGACCATTACAATTTCTCCCACATTCAAATTCTAAGTATTACTCTCCCACCCCCCATCCAGAAATGAAGGAAGTTGAAATATTGGTAAATTCCTGACAAAAATATTCTGGATCCAAATTCTTACCCTTGATATTTACAATGACCACCTTGAAATCTGAATCTGTAGTATCTGAGCATTGTAATAGTGGCTTCAGAAGTATAAATAGATCACCATAATATAAGTGAATATATATCCAGGGGTAGCCATGTCAGCCATACAGCAAAGTGTGTTGTCATTGCACTTAAGGAAATACAGTGCATTAATGACCAAAACATACTAACATTTTATAGTCCACACTTAGGACATTGTTCCTGGATGTCTCTTCAGTACTTTATAAAAGAGGAAGAAAACTATAATACATGAGATCAGTATAGATTTGATAAATTAGCTGAAAATAAAATAGATTGCATCTTTGAGTCATACAGGTAGTGTTATACTGTATCGAATTCTGCAGACTCTTTGCATAAATCTAGGTTAGTTACTTTTGTACAGTAGGGGATAAATTTGTAGACTTTTCCCTCCAAGGGAACCTATGTTTTTATTCCCTTGTAGAGTAGACATGTGAAAAATAGAACAAGTACCCGATACCTTTAAAAATAATGTAGATACAAAATTTTCAACAGATGGTACTAATCATTTGAGCTCTCCATACTGAAATTCCCCCTTTTGCTCACCCTTGAAAGGTACAGGGACCCTGTTTTTCACCTGGCACCTTTGCAAATATTTCATTTTTCAAGAAGTGCTGGTATGCCCTCAAGGATTCCTATTGTTAGATGCCTGACCTTTCTCCATATTGTGGTAATGAATCACTTGCTTTGAGCCACAAGAAGGTTGGATGAATGATTGAAATGAGTCAAGGCCAAGGCCAGTCTGATGGGGAGGCAGTGGAAGCAGTCAAGATTCTTGACAGGTTGGTCAGACTTCATTTGAAGTATTTCTTTTATTGTGTTTTAATTGATGTGTTTTATTAATGAAGTCAAATGGCTTCTTTATGCACTGAATTGCAGTTTAATGTGTTTGGTTTCAGTTTGTTTGTTTTTTTATTTAAGTTTATCTTACTGTTGTACTGTTGCTTTTAAAGCTTAGGCTTTGTTGAGTGCCATGGGAGAAGATTATTGAGAGAGAGAGAGAGAGAGAGAGAGAGAGATCAGCTCCCATATCAGCCAACAAAACCTAAGCTTTAAAAGTAATAGTAATGTAAATAATATTAATATTTCAATAAACTATATAAGTGAGAGAGCCAGTGTGGCATAGTGGTTTGAATGTTGGACTATGCCTCTGGAGACCATGGTTTGAGTCTCAGCTCAGCTTTTTAACCCACTTGGTGATCTTGGACATGTCACATGCTCTCAGCTTCAGGGGAAGGCAATGGCAAATATCTTTTGAATAAATTTTCCCAAGAAAACCACATCATACATTTGCCTTGGGATCACCATAAGTCAGGAATAGCTTGAAGGCACACACCAACAAATTATGATAAAAAGATAGAAAGTCCAGGAAAAAGGTACATCTTGATGTAGGGGCTGGGTGATGAGGTTGTACAGAATTAGAAGCTCTTTGCAAATTAAAGGAACATGATCCATGAGTCACCCATGTTGTATCTGGCCATATTTCTACCAAGCACAAATGAAAATGAAGATGGTGATTCTACTTCCAGCAGAGACAGACCAATTAAATTCAATGTCAGGTAACTTCTCAGACCTCACAGAGCACAACACAATAGCATTTTTAGAGAGAGCAAACAGGTGATATCCTCCCTCCCTCCAAAAAAAACCATCATGTAGGAACACACAGTGCACACACACCGCTTAACCCTGTTCTCTTTTCCTGGAAGACTGAGCTTATTTGAAACGAAAGCATTGTGCTGCAGCTGCTTAACATTGGTCATTTTCTGAGGTCCAAATAAAACCTTAGACAATAAATTAAATAAATAAATATGGTTGAAGGCAGTATGCCACCCTTTCAGTTTGTTTATTTTCTCTGTTTAACAAACCACAAGTTTTGCTGTATATAATGACAGTGGTTAGCAGTATATCTGTGTACAGTGGAGACCACAGAAGACTGTTAAGTCTTTTAGCTTTCTGGGTTGCTGCTAGGTGAAAGGAACTGTTGATAGGAGAATGCCCAGTGTGTGGGCTGGTTTGCCGTGGGAATTGGCTTTTCTTGCATGGTGCTGGGATTTTTACCATACCTTTGAGACGATAATCAGAAAATTGTGAAGTTGAAGGCTTTCATGGCCAGCATCCATGTTTTTTATGGGTTTTTTGGACTATGTGGCCATGTTCTAGAAGAGTTTATTCCTGACGTTTCATCAGCATCTGTGGCTGGCATCTTCGATGCCAGCCACAGATGCTGTCAAAACGTCAGGAATAAACTCTTTTAGAACATGGCCACATAGTCCAAAAAACCCCAAAAAAACCAAATAGTCAGAAAATGTTTAAGGTTTTCATCCTGGATTTCTTCAAAGGGGTGGTAGCATATGATTTTTATTTAGTAGCTATATTAGTAGTACACAGCAAGTATCAGCACCTTGGATATTTCTTAAAGTTTGAGCTAAAACCTGGAGGGAAGATTCCACTGCTGCAGTTCCTAGACAGATCTGCCACCATCTCTTCTAATCTGCCCTTTCACTTTTCTCACTCCTTCCAACAATAATTGCAAATAATAATAATAATAAAATCTTGATTTAAATATATATCTTGGTTCTGTTATGACAAAAAAAAAGAAAAAAAAGAAACAGAAGTATCATTTCAAGGATGAATACTGAATAACTGAACCCTGGGCAAGCCAGAGCTTTATTTTATTGTCTCCAAACATGTCTGTGTCAGTCAACAATAGGCATGATATTCATGCCTTACCCTAATTTTTAGTGAGCCCTCCAAAACTGAATGCAAACTCTGTCCTTAAACTCTGTCCTTATGAATTAGAGTGCCTATGGTAGTATATTTTGTTGAGAGAATAGAAATCTGAGTATTTCAGAAAAGAGTAAGTAGGCTTATACCCCAAAGTGATTTATTTGTGCAGCAATACATTACTGGCATTTAGGTACTTAAGAGCATTGTGACTGATTTTATATTTGCAAAAGTGTTCCTGTAGCTTTATGTGAGCACCTGGTTTACCATAATGGTCTCTCTTTCCCTGTTGCATCCTATGATGATGATCTTTAATTCATCTAGAATTTGGTTTCCTTTGTTTAGTTTTGTTTTTGGTTTTTGTTTTTGGTTGTTATTTTGGCTCTGTAAATGTTCACTTACTACAGGACAATAATATACCATCTGCACTGGAGGGATATACACCCAGTCCATAAAACTTCTCTGCAAGATGAGGATTGTGAGTAATGAGTCGGAGCCAGTCACCCTTCTAGTGCTTTGCCATTTGACAGATTTGCACCTGCATGCTCTTGTATGAATTATGTCTGCTTTTTATTATCAGCAACTCAGTCTTTTTAGGTGGAGGAATGCATTTAATGACTTGGAAAATGATTTTGCTGTTGCTCAACAGCTGTATGTGGGAATACGTGGGGGGTGTAGTTATCTCCATTTAGTTATTGCTGCCATGAAAAAGTGTGAAATAGAGGCACTGCTGCAGACAGCAAAAATGAAAATTTCAAAACAGCCACAATGTGTACCAAGCTAGTGAAAAGCTCTGTGGAAGCCAGCAATGTATATTTTCACCCACCTACTTCATAGACAGACAGACAGACAGACAGACAGACAGATAGCTTTAAAACATAAACCTCTATGGTTGCTACTTAAGGCAGCACAATTCTGTGTTTGTATATGTGTTCCAAGCATTCTTTCTGCTTGCTTTAAAACAAAGAAAAAGAAAGGTGGTGTGTTTTTATTTGTTTTTGTGTTTTGTTTTGTTTTTTAAATAGTTGCATTTGATGTCAACAAAAGTTAAAGATAGACCTTTGTGGATCCAGGTTGTCTTATACAGGTTGTCAGTGCTGAACTTCTGCTGATGTTTCTGAATGAATCAGTAATCATATTTCCCTCCTGCAGTCCCTTGTAGTGATTTGAGAAACCCATGTTTTTCTTCTCGTTCACTGAGAACTTGATGAGAATTTTTTAAATAAATATTCGTTCCACAAGTCCCCCTTTCAAAAGAGAAATATTTTTCACAGATTTCTCGAATGACAATAAAAGACAAGTCGAATAATTACGCTAATTACTTTGCATTTCAAACTCAATTACCATGTCAAAAGGCAGTTTGGCAGATGTTTAAAGAATATTCCCATGCTTAAAAAAACCTGAAGGCACACACACAAAAGGGGGAAAAAAGCCCAGTCTCAACAAATAAACTGTGATTGAAGCCCCAACAAGAAATGGTAGAGTTGAGGGGACCATCCATGAATGAGAGAGTGTGACTTACCCAATGTCACCCTGTGGATTTACATGGCTCAGCTGGGATCAGGACTCTAGCCTCCCAGTTCACCATAGAAATTCACTGGCTGACCTTGGGCAATTTACATGCTCTCGGCTTCAACTCCAACTCCTAGGTATTCCTTCATGGTAGAAGAGGGGTGGTGGTTGGATGACCTCTTGGAATCCCTTCGAATGCTAGGTTTTATCCATCATGGCAGAATTCCTGCCATGCACCCCACCCTGCCCCTTCTTCTCTTTTGTGAGGGTCACATTCTCTCAGCCTCAAAGGCAGGGCATGACCAACTCCCTCTCTCTGCACCTCTCCCATGGTGATGCTAAGGTCATGCAATAATAATAATAATAATAATAATAATAATAATAATAATAATAATTGGCAAGGAGAGTGCACATTCTCTCAGCCTCAGACGCAGGGCATGACAAACCTCTCTCCAGCTCTCAAGGTGATGCTAAGGCAAACCTACTTTTATTTTGCAACTTATTTGTGATGCATCCAAAAAGAGCATGGCATAAAGGGCAGAATGTCTTATCTACCACCAACACACAAAATGCCTCCCCTTTTGTTCTCTTTTGTTTTTCAAAGTAAAGCTGTGAGTGAGCAAAGATGGGGGGGGGGATCAACCTAACAAAGGAAATAGCCTCTGGTAAAACCCAGGATGAATGGTAGCTTTTCTTACGCAAAATACCCCAAATCTCGGCCATTGTCAGCCGAAAGGTTCATCTCTTCACTTCATTTGGAAATGATTAAAAATCAAAATTCTTACTCATGATCGAGAAGTGATCAGAATTTCTTCTCTATAAAATGCTTTCAAAACTTTCGAATTAGACATATTTCTACTAATTTTCGAATTTTGGAGAATATTCTTTACATCCCTAATCCCTTGTGCCTCCTGAAGCAAGGTAGAAAGTCCAGAAAGAAGAGAGGAAAGTCATGATTTCACTGGTTGTGGGTACTAGAGTACACTGTTATATCTTGGCCATAGAATCCAGGGGAGGGCACAGTGGTGTTGTCTGCTGAACTACTTTTGATGGCCACAGTTCTTTATCATATATTCTTTATCATATATTCAGCTACATATTCACTTCACTTATATAGCTAAGTAATGTCTTCCTGCTTTTGCTGCCCAAACAATTCCTCAGTTTCCAGGCAGCAGCAGCTACTCTGAACAAGATTCTGTCCCCCTCTGAAACAGAAACTAGGTGACTGACATTTGCATCCCCTCTCATGAGTTGTCACCAGTGTGATTGTAATAAGAAGGGTTCCTGTTGCAATGCCCTCTTTCACTGAAGATCACCCACAGGAGGGGAGGAAATGTAATCCGACTGCTTCATTATCAAGAGAGGAACAACCCCCTCTTGCTTGCATTGGCTGCTGCCCAAGAAGTGTTGATGAGGGTACTGCTATTCCACTTTCACTGCTCTAGCTAACTCCTGTTGCATTCTGAAATTTTTAGTTCAGTGAGGCCTAATAGCTCTCTGGCTGAGAACTCTAAAGGCCCCTTCCTAAACTACAAATCCCAGAATGCAGCAGGAGGCAGCCAGAGCAGTTAAAGTGGAATAGCAGCACTATAAAAGTGTAGTGCGGTATTCTAGATAATTCCTGTGTTTCCCCTAAACTAGTGAATACATGGGATTATGAATATGAACTACAGTGCTTATGCATTCACTAGTCACATAGTCACATTTCTATGGCTGAATCTGCACTGCAGAAATAGTCCAGTTGGACACCACTTTAACTGTCAGTGCTATGGAATTCTGGGGATAGTAGTTTTGTGAGGTATTTACCCTTCTCTATCTGATAGCAGTGGTACTGAAACAAACTACATTTCCCAGAATTCATAGCATTGATCCATGACAGTTAAAGAGGCGTCAAACTGGATTATTTCTGCATTGCAGATGCAGCCTATATAAAATCTCTTACAGTAGAATCTCATCCATGTCTACTCTGATGAAACTTCAATTTTTCCTTATTAAACTTATGACCAAGTAATTGTGTGTGTGAAACATAATAATGGTTAATTTTAGTGCAGGGAGAGGCATAAATTCAAGTAATTATTATATTCAATAGCAAATCTTTGGAAGAAATGAGAAAAGAGAAGATGGGCAAAAGCTAAAAACTAAGCTAAGATTAATTAAATATCAAATGCATTGAAAAGAGTACGAATATTAAGCAAACAATCATGTCCCTATAAAGTCAGTGGTAAGACTCATTTTAATTATCTCAAGGAAAAATGCATAGGATTACAGCATAAGAGTATATACCACAACAATTGACAGCAAATTCCTAAAAAGAAATATTCTTCCCATAAATTATAGTAGCCCTATCCAGGGATGTACATGATGTGACTAAAACTGTGAGGACAAGCTAGTTAGCTTCACCCTCTCTGTCATTTTCCTGTCACTAGTTCTGCTACTTGCCACTTATTAGAGGGAAACTGTAGTATAGACACTTATGTCGTCACATAATTCTCTGCAGAAAAATTTCAGCAGATTATATTAAAAACAACATGGAGAGAAGTATTGCAGACCAGACTATTGTTAATGTCTGGTAGCAGATTTAAAAACTGGCACTTCCACCTAGCCAACTGATAGGCTTAGAGGTCGATTTATGCATAAACATAGTGATACAAGTTACCTGAAGAAAATATCTTTATCAGTCAACATAACTATAAAATATGTAGAAACCTACTTTCAGTTGTCATTTTTTAGGTCTGTACCAAGTCCAGCATATCAGGGTGTCAGGGCAAGCTGGCTCTGACATACTTTCTTTGTTGTTATTATTATTGTTGTTTATGTATCCATGAAATTATTGTATGGTTCAAAACCAGTTCACTATGAAAAGGGAGATGTTTATATCTGAGAAGACCTTTTCTTCCTACAGTATATTGTAGTACTTCACACTGCATGGCACAGATCTCCCTGTTTATATGAGAAGGGATTATAAATTAATTATAATCTCTGAATTATAAATTCCATATCATTTGGGCCTATTTCATTCAGAGCCTACATCTTGTTTACATCATATTAGCATTTGATTCTGAAAGTGCTCTCATCTTTCTTTAATTGGAAAAAAATAAATGAAAATGAAATATTGGCTCAAAACATACGGGCCAAATAAGATGATTTCCGTCCACTTTCAAGGTTTGGTATTTAGATGACACATGCCCCAAGGTGTCCAGATGCCATGATGAGGCTGTGCCAAGCCAAGAAAAAGGTAAAAGGTAAAGGTAGTCCCATGACATGAATGTCTAGTTGTAACCGACTTTAGGGGATGGTGTTCATCTCCATTTCTAAACTGAACAGTCAGCATTGCCCAAGGACTGCTCTGGTGGTCATGTGGCCAGCATGACTGCACTGAACACTGTTACCTTCCCAGTGAGAAGCGGTACATATACATCTACTTGCATTTGCAAGTTTTTGATCTGCTAGGTTGACAGAAGCTGGGACTAGTGACAGGAGCTCACCCCGTCATGCATCACCCAGGCCTTGAACTGCCAACCTTCTGATCATCAGAACAGGCATCTTATCCACTAAGCCACTGCATCCCTAAGCATAGAAAAGCTGGCCTAAAAAGGAGTTGATTTAGATTGACTCCTGGCTGACATAGCTTGGGACTGCAGCAGTGGCCTGTTTCTGGACTGGGCCATGTGGGTGCTGTGGTCCTGGCCCAATTGGGGCTGGAGAGGCTTCTGGCTGCTCTTTCTGGACCATCTGTTATGAATCATTGATATTTGCCATCAGGTTGACTTTTACACATGTTGATTCTATGAGTAAGAAACTTCCAAGAGCCTTGGTTATCAACTGCATGGTTCAGGTCTTGACTTTCTTGATGGAATCAATCCACCTGTAATCTGGTCTTCCTGTATACATAGTAAAACTGCTTATTTTATCCTTTCTGTTCAATTTTGTATTTGTGACTTATAATTCTATGAGCACTATCATTTTATGTGCTTGGTAACACACACACACACACATTTCAGAAATGAAATAAATGTTCAAGCCTTTTGTAAAGCTGAGGAAAAAAAGATGTGACTTGGGACCAGTTCACCAGCTGATCAAAGATCTTAACAGTATAGTATTACAAGGTGAAATTCTTAAAAGAGTATGTCCTGTCCTATCCTTCTAGTAAAGTAAAAGTGGAGCAGGGAGGTGGGAGGGGGAAGGATTGTGAACAAGATCACATGTCTACAGATATTTTTGGATTTAACATCATAACATTTTGTGTAGTTCTCTCTCCCACCCTCCCTTCAAAAGAAAAGCTTAGGACAGAGAAAATCACACTATCAAATGGTGCTTAATAATATATTCTTGATAATTGAAGACTATTCTTGAGAATTCAAGACTTAGGACTATTCTAGTACAATTGATGCAGTAATCCTATGCAGCTATTCAACCTGTTTACAAGCAGACTCTAAGTAGAGAGTGGTTATATCTATTTGTATAAGCCTTGCTCCTGACAATGATACCACTACCCCAGTATATCCTTCTACTAAGTGTCTTGATGCTGCAGAAGACTCCTCCAAGTGAGGATAAGTTTGAACACCCAAAAGCAGAAAGTGGCAAGAAGCTGAGTGTCCGCACAGAGCCAGGAGTCTCCATGGTGCTGGACAGCACCCTGGATAGAGACAAAGGGTGTAACAGACCGGCACTTTGTGCCAGCCTGTGGGCGGAGTTAGGGCACAGCGTCTGCATGCTGGATGTGCTAACTCTGCCCCTAGCATGCCATTTTGGTATGTGCTGGTCTACATGATGATGCATCACTGAATGGGCATCATAAATCTGCGCCACCACGACTATGGCACCCTTAGAGGTGAAAAAAGGAGCAGCTTTTGCAGCTCCTTTTTGCACTCTCCGGAGGCTGGATTGGGGCCCTGGCATGAGGTTGCCACTCTGAGCCCTCATTGTGCCACCTGGGTGCCATCTTGGCACACGCCTTTCCATACAGTGTGCCATTATGACGCACGCTAGGCACAGTACCCAAGCAGCACTGGGTGTAAGGGGCGTCATCATGGCATTCCATCCTTTTGGGACACAAAATCATAAAGATAACTGGGGAAGTGTGTGTATGTGAATAAGTCATTACCTATCAGGTAGGGAGATAATCAGTGAAGAAATTAAAAGACAAATGAGCCCTAGACCAAATCTAGTGTTAATTCTTCCTAGAAGCTAAAATGATTAAACTGAAGCTATTGTACTTTTGGCATATCATGAGATGAGATGACTCAGTAGAAAAGATTATACTGTACTGTTCTGTAAAGTAAAAAAAAGGAAGACCTCATTATAGGTGAATAGGCTCAGTCAAGGAAGCCACAGCCCTGAGTCTGCAAGAGGGCTATGCATGACAAGATTTCTTGGAGGTCTGTCACTGAAAGGGTAATGGTAAATTGAAGCTGATTTGAAGCTGATCTCTGGGAGCAAAAGCTTATGCTGGTCTACTTGAAATTAAATTGTATAATGCATAATGGGATCTAGGCTGCATCCACACTGCAGAAATAATCCAGTTTCACACCACTTTAACTGTCATGGCTCCATGCTATGGAATTCTGGGAATTTTAGTTTTCTGTAACATTTAGTCTTCTCTGTCAGAGAATTCTGGTGCCACAAGAGAAACAAATCCCAGAATTCCATAGCACTGAGCCATGGTAATTAAAGCAGTGTCAAACTGAATTATTTCTGTAGTGCGGAGGCAGTTTTAGGGTGAAACAGAATTCCCCGAAGGGCAGCTTCCTGCCCCTGACCAAGCCAGATTGGGGCTGTGTCAGCCACACGTCACAGCCCCAATCCACCTTTTTGCCAGCTGGCAAAGGAGCAGCAAACAGTCACTCTTTACTGGCAAAAAGCCAGCTTTTCCAGCCCCGCCACAGTAGGAAACCAACTTTAAGGTGCTCTGGCAGCATGTGGCATATAAACGGTGCACTGCTGGGGCACCCAGAAGCCGCTGCCCCCCCGTAAATGGCCAAGTGGCTTGAAGCTGGCTTCCGGGTGTCTTGGGAGCATGCTTCATCTGCACGCGATGAACCCAAGCTGGCTGTAATCTGGCATTTTATGCTGGTCTGTTCTGGCCTTAGTTTTCCAGTCAAGTGTGGATAAGATTCCAATGTATATAGGATCTAAGGTAGTAGATGGACGTGCATCTCTAGTACAAAGGTGTGTGTCTCCTCACAAGTAAATCCCATAAAGTACAATGGGACTTATTTCAAGGCTAAGTGGGGATAAAATTCCAGTCCTCCATTCTCAGATGTAAGGCCCACAAAGTCTTTTTGCAGCTAATAATGCAACCCAAAGGAGGTCTACTCAGAAGAGAACAAGTCTTTTGCTACATAAACATGTGCCTATAAGTCTTTATAATGTAGAATGTAGCCTTAAAAGTTTGAAAAGTATTTCTGAGGAAATATCTTGGGGCTGGGGTTGGGTGTCTGTTAATGCCTCAACATATGTAAATTGTATTAAATTTATGAGTACCACCTACAGTGTTGAAATAACTACCATTTACTGTTAGAATCAAAACTGTGGCTCAGTTCCCAGGGGATCCAAAATGTGTTGTTGATATTGGGATTTCACGTCTATCAGGATCTTCTAGAACTTGAAGAGAAAAAAAACCAATGTCTGTTACATGGTAAAGCAATGTTTTAGTTTGATTCCAGCAGGCTGATTCAGTTTTATAGGCCATACTGAAGATATGTCTAACCCTACTCTGATTGTGCTGCACATAATTATGTCTTTGTTCAATACTTTTATGAGAGACTTCAATACAATACATGTCCTCTGTAAAAAAAAAAATCTGAGGGGTTTTTGAGATTTAAGCTAGATGTCTAGAAATTGAAATTAATTTCTCAATAATTGAAGTGTCAATTGTTACATTACAATATTACCTTGTAACTGGACATCTGTTTGTTGTGTACCTGTAGCTTTTGGTTACTTTTATAGTTACAAGTGTATAGCTCACCAAATTGAGGAGGAAAACCATATATTCAAGTGGTGGCTTGTTCTCCTATCTTATACAATATTGTAGCTACTAAAGTAAAACAAAGTGAATTGGAGAAGAGGGTTCTGTTACCACATGCCAGTAGCTTGTAGGTTTCAGATGTTTGTTTTTGAAGTATTTTATCGTGACAGCAAGTGGCTACTTTACAAGCTTTGCTTCCAACATGGTATATTGACGTTCCAGTTGCTAGGTATTTTGACACAGCATGTAGCTTCAAGGTACAGGAAAGGTTTTTTTTTTTGGGGGGGGGGACTTTTGAAAAGAAGAGATGGAGGAATCACAGAATAACTGGGAGCAGGGTTAGTTAGAATAAAAGATCTAAATTCATGTTGGAGCTGCACAGAAGATTCTTCCTAGGAGAAACAGGGCCTGACACACTGCTGTGTTTTACAAGTCTGCACAATCCATATAATTTGTAACATGGCAAACATGTGGGGCTGGGGAATGAAGCAACTGAGACAATGGCCCAGTACAAACGGGTGCTTTGTGTCACCCTGGGGCCAATTTTAGGGCTCAGGACCGTGGAGCATCCGCACGCTCCTGAACGCTAGTATGTAATGGTGCCGCCATCATGGCGGCCTCCTGTCCACATGGGGGCCATCATCATGATGCAATCACGACTCAGCATCCGCACGTTGCAGCACTGCACTTGCATAACCGATGCGTGACAGTGCACCAATGGTGGACTCATGGCCTCTGCGTGCACACCAAAAAGGACCTGCTTTTAGCGGGTTATTTTTGGTGTGGAGGGAGGCTGCGTGGTTTAGCTGCTGCGGCATCCCTCAGGAGCAAAATCAGGCGCCTCCAACCTGCCCTTTTGGGGCAGTCTGTCCCATGCCTCAGCTCCTGTAAATAGCATTGACCCCTGCCACATACAGTAGTTCACCAGAAATTTTGATATTTTCTTTTAAATTGTCGTTAAAAAAGGTGTTAAATCACACTGAATCTCAGCATGTTATCTGAAATAGTGAGAGCTCTCCTTTTCATGATGAAATGAAGTTTCTGTATAATTATTTATAAAACTGAATAGATGCTTATTAGAGTATGGGGATTCTTTAAAACATGTTGTTCATCATGTCTGCCTATAAAGAACAGGTTAAGTGAACTGAGGACTGCCAGGTGAAGAATTCAAGGGGTGGGGGCCATGTATGATTTCCAGGCAAGATGCCACTAGAGAGTAATATTATGTAACAGTTACCACTGGAAAAGTTGTAAGAATATTATGAGGCTGGACATTAAGAGAAAAAATATTTCCTGACTGAGTAGTGTAAAAGGCCAGAACAAGATTACTAAAAGAAGATCTGTGAAATTACATTCCAGAAAGTAGAAATAAGCTCTTCCAGAAATTGGTTGAATTTGGAAGAAGTCCTCCAAAGAAGAATTCCCAAGCCTTCTTCCCTATTGCCCATGCCAGAAAAAAAATGAATCATGTCTATCATTCTTCTTCATTTCATAGCAAGGCAGGAATTTACAAGTGTCATCTGTGCATGGAGTAAGTCCCATATGTAGCCCTTAGCTTTGTACAAACATACATCGGTTCTTGTAGAGACAGAGCAGAGTCCCAACCTCACATCTGCCCCAGCACTTATGGTCTGAGTAGCTCTGCAAAGCTGAGAATAAGGGGAGGCAGTGGAAAAGTTGCAAAGGGTACCTTTTATCCTAGGACGAGTCCTGTCCTCGGATTTATTTCTTAGAGACAATATTTAGTGACAAAACACTGGGAAAGTGAAAGGAGGTGTTGGAGGTCAAAAGATCTGCCAATTTAAAAGAAGGATAGTGTATGTTTAGGAATATTCTTCACTAATTATCTTCTCAAACAAAACAGCCAATAATTTTAACAATTTTCCCCATTGTTAGAAAATGTTTGAAATTTTTAAAATAGGTTTTGAGGTGTATTCACAATTTGGGCTATTTCTGCACAAAATTTGGACATTGTTGCAGGAAAGTTTTCTGGATAGACAATAATATTTATATTCATGTACAGAAACTGCAGGAATCTTGTACAAAGAATAGTCTTTTCTGTGTAAAACAACCATGTGTAAAATTTGCTCAGAAAAGATCCCAAACTATGACCTCCCAAACTGTCAATCCAAAAGTCTTCTCATCAGTGTTCTATAACATTGGGAAAAAAACTTATTTTTCATTCATTTTCCAAATACTTTTTGAAAATACTCTTTCCATCTCTATTTCAGTTGATTCATGCTCCACAAAATCACAAAGTTGCACATTAAGACTGATGACTTAAGATAATGTGTGCTGTGATCAGGAATGACCTTTTGCTATGTTACAAATTGTGTTTGCTTACAAATCACCAACCATGCCCTGGTCTTTTAGGCAAAGAGATTCTGAGAATTAAGTACCTTGAGGCAGCAAAGATGTCCCACTTTGTCCTGGTCATCATGAAGCTATTTAGCCTTCACTAGAAAAATCTCCCCAAGCTCCATTGATGTTGATAGTTTATCTGTACATACTTAAACAAACTTTTAGAATGTTTACAATGACTTTTATATCATTCCTAAGTTGTTTGCCATTTTAAGTATATTACTTAAAGTTTACACTATAACTGTTTCATAGACTACTTGTGGGAGAGAAAGTTAAAGGTACCCAATCACAGCTCAAGGAATGCTATGAAGTGGGAGGGGAGATTATGGGGAAAACTTGGGGCTGGTCTATTAAAGAGTCAGACAGAAGCAGGATGAATTTGAATTAGGACTATTAGAGAGAGAGTGAAGATTGGTTAGGAGGAAGGAAATTGATAAGACCTGACCAGTTCAGGGAGTTCATGTTTAACTTATTATATGATCAATTGTGTGTGCATGCACCTTCAAAACACCTGTTGACTTACGGCACCCCATGGATTTCATAGAATTTTCTTAGACAAGGAATACTCAGAATTGGTTTTGTCAGTTCCTTCCTCTGAAAATATAGCCTGCAGCATCTGTATTTATGGGTGGTCTCTCATCCAAGTGTTAACAAGAGCTGACCCTGCTTAGTTTCCAAGATCAAATAGGATCTGGTGCTTTTAGGGTATTTCAGCAGCATAATAAATCTTGATTGGTTTTATTTTCTATAAATGTGTCTTGACTGTTTTATGTCCAAGAAGTCAAAAGGAGAACTGTTGATGTGTCACTACACTGAGCTCACTGATCACCACAGCCAGTTGTCCAGTATAGTGCTCATTTTGAGGCATGACTACCAGATCCAAGCGGGATCATAAGGGTAAAAGGGCAAGATGAGTAACAGGAAGAAAAGGTTTGGACCTATAGGGGTCAACCTGAAGAGGGTTCCATCACACCACCATGTGATTCCTTCATTTTGAGATGAATTATAGAAATCAATCATTGTTTTCAATATATTAGTGACCATGTACCATCAAATTATAGTTGTTAATTAGGACTTCTTGTAATTAATAGTCACATACTGAATTGGATTAATTGAGTCTAATTTGTGGGGACAAATAAACAATATCACTGCTGTACCCACTGACTTATAGTCTGCTTATTTGGTAAATGGGCAACTGAGCTGAAAACAAGTGGAAAATCATTTTAGGCTATTCCACTGTTTGCTTCACTACTGGATTCAGAATTGTGTACTGAGGAAATATCTCTTGCTGAGAATTCTGAAGGGCTCTCCCTAAACTGAAAACCACACAGGATGAAATTATGATGGTAAAGGTGGAAACATAGTGGTATAATCCAATAATGTGGAAATGATCTTGATATATAGCTCGCATGAGCAGGAAGAATGATCGTTGAACCAAAAGCACATTCAAAAGAAAAGCAGATTTAATATTTATTGAAATTATAGACAAGATGATGAAAAGCAATATGTAATTATAAAACAGTGACTAATATAAATATGAGATAGTAGTGATAATAATAATTAACTGCATAGCAAAATTATTGTTGATGTGTGCCTTGCAGTCTTAAGCAATTGTAATATGGCTAGCCAATAAAAAAAAATACAATGACTGAGGAACAAGTATTAAAAAGACCATAATGGTAGCATCAAAGTAATCTTTAAAACAGTTACAATGTGACTAGTCTAAAAGGTGATGACAGTATAATGAAATGATATTAAAGGCATCTTGGCAACTTATGTATAAAAATGGAATAAAAATCAAACATTAAACCCTAGGTTGATCAAACATTCACACTAGTCTAACAAACGTAAGCATTTTGAATCCATAGCTATAAAAGAAATCCATACCTATCAGTCATGCAAACAGTTATGGATTCTTAGATGGTTGTAGCAAAAGGTTTAAGCAGGCCAAATCTGAATATCAGTATAAGGACAGATTTTCTGGCAAAGAAACCCTTTGTTCCTGTCCTGCCATCCCTCTAGCTGGGTCTTTATAGAAGTTTTGTCACCACACAAGTGCATGGCCTTTCAAACTTAAAAGCCACAAGTCCCTGGCTTTGGCAGGCTTTAAAGCCAACTTTTTCATACTTAAGACATTAGAAGTAGTGTGTGACATATATTTCAGTTCTTTGTGGAACAGGTAATAAATTAATGACTGATGCATTGATACAGGTAGTCAGATTAATTGGCCCAGGGTCCCTTGTCTGAACTGTGTAGCCACCTGCTGTCTCCTACATGCACGTGTATGAAACAGTTTGCTTACACAGGATTTGATGTACTATATGTGGACTGCTTCCCAGTTTCCCCTTCCTCATTATTTTTAATGAGGAGGATCATATACCTGTTACTCTCACGGCAGCAAATACAGTTGAGTCATGTTCAGCAAAGGAATCGCACAGGCATTGGGATTTTGTGGAGTCTTCTACCAGAGAACTGTCCACCTACTATGTAATCTCTGTCACAAATCGTATCATCCAAAAGTTCTCCTGAATGCCCAACAATATGTGTTTTACTCAACTGTTGATTAAAATGAAGCACAGCTGCAAATGGTATCTGTAAACCAAAGTTTTCCTCAACAAGAGTCTTTGTTCAGTACAGTTAGTTAGCCTTCAGGCCTCAGACCACTTTTCCTTGCTTCTAGCACTCCAAAATGCAAAGAATATAGTCACATCCATATTCCTCTGATAGGCCTCGCATAGGCAGACGACTGACCGCAGTCAAAACAGAAAATTAGGCTAAAGAGTTCTTTATTCTGATTTAGTGTTGCTTTTTTCTATGTTGATGCTGTTGTTCAAAAATTGTTCTTTATTTACAAAGGGTGGAATTTTAAAAGGTAAGCTGCCTGAGCCAGTTAGAGAAACACAATATTATTTAAGGAATCAGTTTTAATTTAGGGGGTAACCTCAACAGTATATTTTTATGTCAAGGAGAAGGAACTTTTTAATTTTTTAAAAAATGTTCAGAAAACAGCCTTCTAGGGGGAGTAGCTAATACCCCAGAGGACAGGATCAAAATTCAAGATGACCTGAATAGACTAGAAAGCTGGGCCAAAGCTAATAAAATGAAATTCAACACGGAGAAATGTAAGATACTACACTTACGGCGGAAAAATGAAATGCACAGATATAGGATGGGTGACCCCCTGGCTGAATGAAACTACATGTGAAAGGGATCTGGGAGTCCAAGTAGACCACAAGTTGAACATGAGTCAACAGTGCCACGCAGCTGCTAAAAAGGCCAATGCAATTTTAGGCTACATCAACAAAGTATAGTGTCTAGATCAAAGGAGGTAATAGTGCCGCTACATTCTGCTCTGGTCAGGCCCCACCTGGAATATTGTGTCGAGTTCTGGGCACCACAATTTAAAAAGGATGTGGAGAAACTGGAGCTTGTCCAAAGAAGAGCAACTAAAATGGTGAAGGGTCTGGAAGCCATGCCCTATGAGGAACGACTTAGGGAGCTGGGGATGTTTAGCCTGGAGAAAAGAAGGTTAAGAGGTGATATGATAGCCCTGTTTAAATATTTGAAGGGATATCATATTGAGGAGGGAGCAAGCTTGTTTTCTGCTGCTCCAGAGAATAGGACCCGGAACAATGGATGCAAGCTACAGGAAAAGAGATTCCCCCTCAACATTAGGAAGAACTTCCTGACAGTAAGGGCTGTCCGACAGTGGAACACACTTCCTCAGAGTGTAGTGGAGTCTCCCTCCTTGGAGGTCTTTAAACAGAGGCTGGATGGCCATCTGTCGGGGATGCTTTGATTTGGTTTTCATGCATGGCAGGGGGTTGGACTGGATGGCCCGTGCGGTCTCTTCCAACTCTATGATTCTATGATTCTTCTTTGAGCCTATTTGACAATGAAAGCAGGCTGGGTTTTCATCATAGCTTCTTATGAACACTATTTATTTTTCCGCAGTGCAAATCTAAACTAATACAGTATGGCTAAATGACAGACAACTAAGCAATCAATCAAGCATATTGTTAAGTTAAATAAACTAAACTAAAAGGAAAACTGTTTTGATAACTCTACCCTTCCATGAATTAATAAACAATGGCCATCTTTCAATGAAACACTTATTCTTCACATAATTGAGTCCTTGTTTACAATATGTAAATGTAAGCATTCAAACCACTTCCCACATTTTCCATAACCAAATTGTTATGGTTGGAATACTTTTATTCTACCAGAACTGATTGATACTTATTTTTGCTGCTGTGAGTAAAAAGCTAATAATCTGTAAACCAACACTCTCTTCAGTTTTATCCAGTAGAAATAATAATACGACCTTTGGATTTTGTGACAAACTGTATCCTATTAGATCATTAATTATTGATAATACAGAGGCACAGATTTTCGATTTTGTTTTGTTTTAAATCCACATTCTCAACAAATATAAAGAAAGTGGCTTCACATCTCCAACAATGCATTGTACTATGATATGTCTTATTCAGTTTATTTGGAGAGGTATGATTATGTGAGCTTGGTAAGGAGGCAGCAGCTGATGAATCAGCATTAATATAAACATTATATGATGTTTAATGTTGTAAGCCGCCCAGGTTGCCTGAGCACAAAGGGGTGGGA
>NC_056525.1:154876252-154899919 GCF_019175285.1 Sceloporus undulatus | reverse complement strand
TATTATTATTATTATTATTATTATTATTATTATTATTATTATTATTATTAGGCTGCTTGGGTGGCCTAAGGAAGTCAGCACACCTGGGGGGGAAAAGCATCACCATTACTGCTCCAGTTGGAGAGAGGGAGCTGTTCCATTATCCACTCCTTTGGCCTCTCTTCTCCATGTACTGTCTGCCTGATGCCTGCCGAGAGGGACCATCCACATAACTGCAGGAACAGACTCCCGGTTCCTTAAGAATTGAGCCAGCAGCTTGTGAACCAGCACTGATTCCATCTGCTCCACTGCCTGAAAGGAGATATAAGGGGCTGCTTGGGTGGTGCACCTGCAACTGGAAAGGTTGTCATCAAAGGGGGGAGGGTATTATTTTCTGGGCAGAAAGTGGGCTTTTGACACAAAAAATGTAATATTCTGTGCAGTAAACATGACTTTCTGTGCAGAGAACAACACAATCATACAAAAAAGTGACTATTTTGCAGGCTAATCCCAGATTGCAAATAGCTCATAGAGTGGGGTGTTCCTCAGAACTAAGGCATTCTGGGAGGGTGGCTTAGACAAACCTCTGTTCCAGAGTGCCTTGACTCCAGAAGCCAAGCATTTGGAAACATCTACCTCAGTGCCAGTTCCTACTACCTTCCATTGTCTCCAGTGACTTCATTACTCTTTCCTATATGCTACTGCTCCCATAACATTCTTGATTTCCATTTGGCTCTTGCTTTTCTAACTAAACTAGTGGACCCAACAGGTTTCTGGCTGAAGTGACCTAGCACTGCAGCCAATGGAATGTGATTCTTTCTAATAAAATCATATGTATGAATCACATATTTTAATGGTCTAACAAACTCATTCACAAAAATGCACCCATATTTTAATAGAAAGCAAACTATTTTCAAATTCTTAAATCAAATATAGTTTAGGCCACATATATAGGCAAGATACTACATTCATTAATAATTCACCTGATCTGCAACTGAAGCAATTATCATATTTTGGCTGTGCATTTCCTTTTTATGGGTTGGATAAATCATTTATAGGTACACTGCTTTTTAACAGGAATGTTTTTAATTTCAACATATCCTCCAGCAAGCTGGCAAACTAATCAATGCTGCTCCATATGATGTTGAAAACAATACCATCTATCTGATGTTTCTCTGCAGTATTTTATATACTATATTTTCTTATTTCCTTTTCCTAACATCCTGAAACAGCTATGGCACACTAGTGAATGAAAATTAGTTGAACGTAAGCCAGAAATTCAACTGAATATGGATTCCTGGAAATTTGAATTGGTTTTGTGTCTCATTTTGTTGATAAGAACAACTGTGTGGGTAGCCTGCCCCTTTATAACCTTTTTAAAGAAGCTGAAACTAATGTTTCTTTTCTATCTTCTTCTCCTACCCCACGCCACCCTTTTTTTGGTAACATCACAGGAGTCATCAGGACAGCCTTGCATAACATGGACCGAGAAGCCAGGGAACATTACTCGGTTGTCATTCAAGCCAAAGATATGGCTGGACAAGTTGGAGGGCTGTCAGGATCAACCACTGTAAATATAACACTCACCGATGTCAACGACAACCCCCCCAGGTTCCCTCAGAGTATGTAAAGGTTTGATCTGATTTATTTCTTTCCCAGTAAATAAGTTTTGTTTATTTAATAGTTATCATAATGTCTGAGGGATATTGTGAAATGTAAAATTTAATATGAATCCTCAAGAGAGATTTTGGGAAAGCTGGGCTGTATCTTCTCTTCCCAATACAACAGATGCAGTTTTTGTTTGAACCTTCAGGTGTCAGTGGATTGTGTCTCCCATTGTTTCTAGACAGTCAAAGGTGAGTGAGGATGGGAGCTGTGGTCCAGTGGACAATTCCTCCACCCAAAGGTTCACCTTCTCATTATAATCAATATTTTCTTCTTTTGCAAAAAGACACCCAATTACATGTAGTTAATCTGAAAAATCAGTAGGGCTTGCATGTAAGGACCTGTATATGTGTGCTAGAAAGAACAGATCTGGAAGCTGCACTGAAAAGTGAGTCAGCACCAATTTGCAGGGAGAAGTGGCACCCACCCCCATGTCTTCCCATCTGGTTACAGAAAACTTTTAAATAGTTTTGACTAATTTTAAATTTTCTGGTTTTTAAACGGTAGGTGATTTGATACTTTTTTAGTGTTTTATTTTTTTAAAAATATATATATTATTTTAAAGTGATTTTGTTTTAAGCAGCCTGAGATCTTCAAATATAGATCTCAGTTGTTGACTGCTGTCAAGTGAACTTGAACCTATGGCAACCTCGTGAATGAGAAACCTCCAATGAGAAACCCTATCAACAGCCCTACTCAAATCTTGTAGACACAAAACGATAGCTTCCTTGAATGAGTCCATCCATCTGGAATGCAGTCATCCTCTTTTCTATTTCCCTCTACCTTATATTTTCTAGTGAGTGATGCCTTCTCATGATACAGCCAAAATAATATAGCATCCATTTAAACATCCTGACTTCTAAGGAGAGTTCAGGCCTGATTTGTTCTAGGACCCATTTATTTCTTTTTTAGCAGTCCACAATATTCATAGATCTTGGAGAACATCTATGAGTTGGTGGTCTTCCCATCAACATTCTTCACTGTCCACCTTTAATAATGCATAGAAACTGGAAATACAATGACATGGACAATCCTATCTTTAGTATGCACAGATATAGCTTTACATTTCAAGATTTTGTTTAGTCCCTTCATAGCTGCCCTTCCAAGTCCTAGTCTTCTTCTGATTTCTTGACTGCAGTCTCTCTTCAGATTAATGACTGAGTCAAGGAATGGAGAATTATGAATGAATGAATGAATGAATGAGATGTTATTTATATACCGCCATTCCTTCGATCACGACGGTTTATAAGATAATAATGAAATACAATACAGCACAAAACAAAATTACAGATAAAAATTAAACCATGAAAATACCCCATATTAAACCGTATAATAAAATACATCATTAAAAATCCATCATTCATACCTAATGTTGATGGGAAGTTAAAATCAATAAACAATCTAAATAACACACAATACACAGGAGAAGATGACAGTCAGGACATGTGGGGGAAGGCTTGGCGGAATAAGTGAGTCTTGAGATCTTTCTTAAATGACTCCAGGGAGGGGGCTGAGCGGAGCTCATCAGGGAGAGAGTTCCAAGACTGCGGGGCCACCGCAGAGAAAGCCCTTTGCGCAATCCCTACGTATCTCATCTTAGGAACTCTCAAAAGTTTTTCCCCACCTGACCTGACAGTGCGGGGCGGATTGTATGGGGAGAGGCGGTCCTCCAAGTACTCTGGGCCCAAGCCATTTAGGGCTTTATAGGTATATTATGAACTATTTCAATGTCTTAATCATCTACTTTAAAGTTATATTAATCATCTGTGGCCATTTTTTTGTTTTTTTGTTTCTGATTTTTTTTAGTGTTCACATATAAACTTACCTTAGGGCTTTTCCCTTGAATACAGTCGTCCCTCCTTATCCACGGACTTTTTTTTTATTCAAGTATCCATGGATTGATAATATTCAAAAAAATTATAAATTCCAAATAGTAAACTTTGATTTTCCATTTTATTTGCTGACCCACTCATTAAATAACGAGACCAGACACAGAGAACTGGGTTATAAAATGGGCAACTTTATAAAAATTCAACCTATTTAACTTTATTTCTTGAGAACTGCAAGCCCAGGGGGGAGAAGACCAATTCCTCAGCTTCCAAAAGGGCGAAAACACCTGAGCCCCATAGGCAATCCATACTTTGGATTGCTCCCTGACCGGCCCTAATCAGGAAGGCCAACTCAAGACTCCCCCACTTAACTCTCAAGACTTAAATGAGGGTTTAAATCTCAAGCCAGCCCCAAGGCAAGCCTCTTTCCCTTTGTGTTTAGTCTCAAGACGTAAATCTCCGTTCCAGAGACCCACTTTCACCCTTTAGGAGGGTGCAGAGGTGCTCACTGAACCGACTATCACCCCTCGCCTACGCATAAAGCCTATTTATGGCCACACCCTAAGCCAATTGGCCAACTCCCCATCCAACAGTGTAGGGTAGGCAAAAAACCCTTAGGAAAAGAAGGGCAAAAATTCCTACCCGGCCCCGAAGCAACCAGAATGAATCTTACACTGTCGTCGAGATGGGAGGGTGGGCCAGCTCTTTCAAACTGACAGGGAGACCAAGGGCGGGAGAGCCTTAAATAGGCTTAGTCCTGCCCCCTCCCTGTCTAACGGCCACGTGAAAGCGTGCCGTTTTTTTTTAAAACAACTAGTCTCTCCAATGAGAAGCCAGCAAAACCTTCTCAATGGGCCAATGGGCTCCGAGAAGCAATAAGGGACACCATTTTGCTACCATTATATTTAATGGGACTCGAGCATCCATGGATTTTGTTATCCACTGGGGATCCTGAAACCCAACCGCAGTGGATAACAACGACCCACTGTACAGATTACACATGGAGACAATCAAATGTGGTATAACCATTTCTTTATGCATGATAACATAGTTTTACATGATCTACAGAATGAAAGGCTTTGCTATACTCTATAAAGCACAGTCTGTTTTTCTTCTGAAATCCTTTGTGCTCCATTATCCAACATGTGTTTACAATATGATTAGGGATGTAAAGAATATTCTCCAAAATTTGAAAATTAGTAGAAATATCTCTAATTCAAAAATTTCGAAAGCATTTTATAGAGAAGAAATTCTGATCACTTCTCGATCATGAGTAAGAATTTTGATTTTTAATCATTTCCAAATTAAGAGAAGAGAAGAAACTTTCAGCTGACAATTGGATGGCCAGGATTTGGGTATTTTGCGTAAGAAAAGCTACCATTCATCCTGGGTTTTACCAGAGGCTATTTCCTTTGTTAGGGTGATTCCCCCCTAACTTTGCTCACTCACAGCTTTGCTTTGAAAAACAAAAGAGAACAAAAGGGGAGGCCTTCTGCCCTTTATGCCATGCTCTGCCATTCAAATTCTCACAGAAGAGAAGAAGGGTGAAATCTTAGCATTGGATCATCTCATCCAACCCCATTTTTGGATACATCACATTCTCTTATTCATGGATATTTTGAACTCTCCTTGCCATATATATCTATATATATCTGTATCTATCTATCTATCTATCTATCTATCTATCTATCTATCTATCTGTGTGTGTGTGTGTGTAGGTTTGCCTTAGCATCACCTTGAGAGAGCTGGAGAGAGAGATTTGTCATGTCCTGCCTCTGAGGCTGGGAGAATGTGCACTCTCCTTGCCAATTATTATTATTATTATTGCATGACCTTAGCATCACCATGGGAGAGGTGCAGAGAGAGAGGGCAGGGAAATGTCTAACAATTTGTAAGCTGCTCTGATAGCCTTTTGGCTGAAGAGCTGGGCAATAATAATAATAATAATAATAAATTTTATTTGTATTTCTCGCCTTTCACTGCGGATCGAGGTGGGATTACAGCAGAGAATAAAAACAACAATACAATACGAAATACAATATTATCTAAAAGTACAATCATTACAACAACAGTAATATTACTACCAATCACTAAAAGGCCAAATCATCGTCAATTTTCCATGCTGTCAAGTCAGAGTGCGAATGTTCCATAAAATCAGCTATACAGTGGACCCTTGTTATACGCTGGGGTTTGTTTCCAAGATCCCCTGTGTATAACAAAATTCATGTATGCTCAAGTCCCGTTAAATATAATGACATAGTAAAATGGTGTCCTTTATTTAAAGAAATGGAAAATCAAGGTTTGATATTTGAAATTTATACTTTTTTTGAAAATTTTCAAACTATGTATGCTTGAATCTGTGTATAAAAAATCAGTGTATAAGAAGGGCTGACTGTAAAAGTTCAGGTGGGTAGGCCCGCCAGAAGAGATCTGTCCTGAGTGTCTTTTTAAAGGCTTCTAAGGTGGTAATGAGATGGATCTCTTCCGGTAAATTCTTCTATAATTTAGGGGCCATGGCTGTAAATGCTTTATGGGAAGTTGTAGTTAATCTAGTTTTCGTATGTTCCAATAGTTTCTTCCCTGATGTTCTGAGAGTACCAGGCACTCGAGCAGATTGTGTAGGGAGAGGTGTTCCCTTAAATAACTCAGGCCCAAGTCATGTAGGGTTTTAAAGGTAATAACCAACACTTTGTATTGCACCTGGAAGTGCAATTTAAGGCCTAAATCCAGTTGCAAGTTGGAACTATAACAGACTAGTTGAACCTTTTGCTGAATAATAAATCAACACTTATGCAAATCTCATCCATGTCATATTTCTTCTTTACTTGGGAGTAAAAATTGAATTTAGATCTAAGGGTGCAAATGATAGATTTATATGATAGAGCATATCAAGGGTGGGGTAATAGAAAAGATATTTATATTTTCTGCTTTTTGTGGCACATGTGATATAGGAAGAAAATCTCTCCAGATCCCTGCCTCCTTCACAGCAATAATGAGAGTGACCTTCCCTGGCAAGTGCACTTGAGGCTAAGGTGCTTATTCACTGAAGAGTAAAACAATCACAACATTTGAAGAGAAACAGAGTATTAGAAAGTGCAAGCCTTAGAGGACTGGATGGTATTTTACTGATTCTACTCCACATGTGTTGATGGTGTGCATATGTTGACTAGAGTCTGACAGAAGAAAGTTTTGGGAGTGGACATTTCCTCTCATTTTCAAATCATTTTGGCTGTTTGTGCAAGCCCAGCCATTTGGTAAGGTGTGTCATTCACTTCAGGCAGAAGTCACAATATTGTGAAAAGGCAGCAAACTGTTGGTTATTTCATTTGTCATCATTATATGTGTACTGTAATTGATCTAAAATAACATGATTGGTTTCATGCATTTTTCACCTTGAACTGGAAGAGGGGATTTGTTGTCTTACCTTATAGTAGGCATGGATTTCTTAGCTTTATCTTTTGCTACACAGCTAAACACAGACAATGGCCAGTATGGTTACTGCTATGTTTGATCAAACACTAAATATAGATAGGAATATGGGTATGAAATATAATATTTTAATGTTTCAGTTGTTCATGCTAAAAGCTGATACATTTCACACAAACTGTTGAAGGAAACCATATGCCATTCATTAGCTATTTTTTTTAAAAAAAGAGCCCAGGTTTGATGACATCATGAAGAGTATATTAAGATGAACATGACATACTTTATGAAAAATATTGTGGATGTTTTTATTGTTATTATTATTATTATTAAAAACATTATTAACTATGCAAAGTAAAACGACATTGTAAGATGCTCAGTTATATATCATGATGTTATTACAGCAATAAGGAATAAAGAGATAAGAAAGAGAATACATGACTCATAAAACAGACCAAATATCTGAATATAAGTCCATTTGTAAATTATGTTCATATATAATTCTTTCAAATTTTGCAAGTATTATTAAATTGTCTATTAATTGGATTACAGGTAGGGATATATCTTGATGATAGGAGTAAGAGTCTATAAGAGGGCATGAAAAATCATTTCCCATTTACCATCGGGTTGTTTGCATGGGCTGAAAGAAATGATTCCACCCCATTTTGGAACTCACCTGTGCAGATGATTCTCATGGCCAAAATGGAGAGTAAAGGACCCAAACCGTGCTCTGGAGCTTAACTGTGGAACAAAATAAATACCCAATTGCTCTGGTTCAAGTGAGAAAGAATAATCTATCACAATGGAGTGTAGTCTTTGTGCAGGTGTGGAGATGGGCAGAGGGGCCAGGTGGCCATGATTCCAACACACAAGTGCACAAATGGTCAACAACACCATCAACTCTCCCCACATGAGTGAAATGAAGAGAAACACATCAGTTTTCAGAGACAGAGAATATGCATCTCAGCCAAGGTCACCCAGTGTGTTTCTGTGGCCAAATGAGGATTTGAATCCTGGTCTTAAGAGTCTTAGTCCAGTGTTGAAACCAATGCACCATGGTGGCTACCACCTTTCTGCGAGGCTCATCATGTTAAATATCTGTATGGCACACAGTTGCAATATGTTGCAGCAGTTGTTATCGACTGAATTTGACAGGTAGAATTGAGAATGAATTTCATCTCATTGTTTTTACCACTAAAAAAAACCCATAGATTATATAGGTCAGGAATGACTTGGATATGGAAGAAATCAGTGTGCTCTAATTTGCCTGTTCTAAGTTTATTTGCTAGGAACACATGCATCTTTGCCAGCTTACTACTTCTGCAGCACTCATCCTCAACCTAGTGCTCTCCATATGTGTTGGATTACAAGATGTCTTCATCTGAAGTGTCAAATAACATAGGGTTAGAAAACTGGAGGAGGACTAATAGCATGATTGAAACCAGGTATTTTGAAAAGGTATCAAGCTTTTTTGCTTCTGCCTTCCTTGGTTCTGTACATTGGAATGGAAGTGATGAACAAACAGTGCATCAAGTGCCAGTTATAGAATCTCAAGGGTCTAGTTATGGAATTCAAAGGATAATGCTGGAAGTAAGAGTAGCATTGTGCCTTAAATTAATACTATACAATGTTAAGGTATCAAGTCTAAATCCAGAGGTCTTGTCTCTTCTCAAGCATGGTTGGATCATCAGGACGGTCTGTTAGAAATATAGCCATGCCCCCCCCCCCCGAAAAATGAACTGTTTTGCAACATGTTCCTTCTTTGGGGATACTGATTACTAATTTATGCTTCCTGAAATTTGTGCATAGAATCACACATATAGCATTGGTGGAATTGCAGATTTTTTTTATCTTGCAGATATTATCAATGCTTTTGCTGTTAAAAGCAGTTGTTTTATGCAGATATGCACAAGTGATGCAACACTTGGTGCACAGTCTTGGCATCCAGGATATTCAATTCATATTTTTATTTCAGTTCTCACTAAAAGCTTCTTTAAAATAGCTGACTGATGGAAAGCTGCTATATGAGGTTTGTTAATAGCTTTAGCAAGATATGGTGGCTTAGCTATCAAAGGGTACCTTTCATTAATTACTGAGTGATAATTGGGAGATGATGGGTGGAAATTTAACACAAGCTACACAACTATCCCTATATTTTATTGCTCCTTTTTGTAGGGGTTAGTCTCTAGTGAATTTGGGTGCTTGATACTGCATTGAGTGATAAGACATGGATATCCTCTTCAAAGCAGGTGATGTTTTACTTTTTGGATTCTATGTTGGTAACTAGTATCACAGTTGTATATATTTTTAATTTTGATTGACAAACTGTATGTGATATTTCAAAGAAGTAGCCATGTTAATTAGTAGTAATATGAAAAGAAGTATGGGAGGAGGAGGCAAGCATAGGAATGTAGCAGCACTTTTAAGACTGTTTTTTAAATTATTTTTATTATTTTTGCATGAACTTTCATTGTTATAAACCCACTTCATCAATCTCTACTACAACTGAAGAAGTGGGTTTATATCCATGGAAGCTCACACAAAACAAAACAACAACAAAAACAAGTTAGTTTTAAAGGTGCTGCTATATTCTCTTTTTTACCTCCCCGCCTTTCCTTCTTTGGCTGTTGCTTTTTAAAATACTGGTTTTGAAAATATGAAAATACTAGTTCAAACACATCTGAGCATTAAATGGTTTACAAAACAGTTCAATAACATTCTTGTTATGTCTGATGTTTTGAAGACCATCCAAGAAGATTGTGGATCTTCAAGAAGGTTCTTGTGAGTGAATTTAATAGTGAAATGAACAGAGATGATGCAATTTTTAAACTATTCGCAACTTCATGTGCCACTAGTCTATATGGCAAAGGTGTCATTAGTGTATTTGCACCATGCAAATGGTTTATTTTTGGATTCAAGAAGAATGGCTTGCTCTAGTTCCCCCATAAATTAATTATTATATGATGAAACCATGCATGAGGAATACCCATTGCTGTGCCTTCCATTTGATAATAATGCTGGGTTTGTTTTGTTTTGTTTTGTTTTGTAAAAAGTAAAATTATGGTAGGTAAGCCTGAATGCCATCATTATCAGGTATGTTGGCTAAAAGTGATGTGACATCAGATGTTAAGAGTATGCTGTTATTCTTGAGTGTATACTTTTACATAATAAGGGATTCCTTTCTCATGGCATTAAGCTCATTCAGTAGCTGGATCATTGGAACAGTGCTGACAGGGCAAGATGGTGATGCATAAGAAAACTGCATTTTGCATTAGTTATGCACATTTAACATACAAAACTACTTGTTTGAACAGATACTGCACTATGTATAACTGTCTTGAATAGATGATCTTATTATAACTGTTAGGAAAGATGAATGGTTGTTGCTAAGGTTGTTTATAAAATGCCCAACCATTTGATTTTAAAAATGTTGGATCTTTCTTCTTTCACCTCTAACATTTTTATTGCCCTGGACAAAAATCCAAAATGGAACACCTGGAGATCTAATTTTGCTCTTTCATATCTTTCTGCATAGTCCAAAGTGCAGGATGTCTGAAAAATTACAAACTTCTGAAGTGAAAACAGTTGATATGGTGCTTCTTTCCCTTACAATTTGCTACTTTTATTTTCAGTAGTTCATACCTGTGATATTGGTGTCTTAAGAGCATTCCCTACCCTAAGTCCTACCCTAAGAACCACACATAATGTTATATTATATATCTTTTTAAAAGTAAAAAGACAACAGCTTTTGATGTATTCTAATAAACTCATTCAAGGGACTACTTATACATTCTCGGGAGCTAAAGCCTGTGTTCAGAAGCCTCATTTACAGGTTTTTGTCAAGGAAGTGTAATTCTCAAGTATTTGCCTTCTTTTAATAAGCATAGTCTTAAGTGATAGCCATTCGGTTAAATGCTTTGCTAAATTGAACCTTGAAAGAATAAGTGCTGTATTCTTTATGCATAGCAATGAAGTCTATTTCCTATTTTAAGTGCACAGCTAACCACAGACTTAACTGTGGAGTCGTAACTGGAGCCTCCGTAATTATTTTTTTATGTGAGCAGTTGCTGAATGAATATTATGTGATCGCAAATGAGAAGACAGGCGGTCTGTGAAATTGAGAAGGGGAGGAACACTGTTAAGGAGACAAATTGTCTTAGGATGCAGTCTAAACTGTTCTGTGCTCTGAAGTTCAGCAGTGGTTGTAGCATATATCAACTCTCACAAGAGTAAGCTAGTACAGTGGCAGCTGGTCGTTCCTATATCAGTGGGATAATGCTGGCTTTTAGTCCAAACTTTAAATGAGCTATCTAAGCTGTTCAACCTGTTTGGAGGACACTGTTCTTGGTTTCTCTGCTTAAGTAAAGCCATCCAATCATTTGCAGGGTCAGGGGTTATGGGGAAAGAATATATAAAACTAAACACTTGTCTGTTAAACTGTTAGATAAGCCCAGGTAGGTATGGACATGGGATGGAGAGAGATAAGGATGGAGTTAAATCTTGAGGAACAGTTAGAGGTAGGGTCAGTTGGGAAGAGAGAGATGTTTAGTGCTAGGAATAGATGAGATCATCATAGAGACTTAGATTTAATGGGAGCTGAGAATGTGGAAAGGGTTCAGGGGTAACTGTTGTTGTGTTTAAGAGGTTATATTACATTATCTATGGAGCATAATGATAATGTTTAACTTATTTGTTATGCAGTGTGGCTGTTCCATACGCGGGCGCACCATACACGGCTTCCTGTATGGCAATCTGATGAATGGCATGCATGTGATGCCCCGCCACAAGCACGAACCCCATTATACCGAATGGGGCTCAAGCATAGGTGGAATTTGCCTTATGCAGTGGGGTCCAAAATGGATCCCCATGTAAGGCAAGGCTCCACTGTATAATAAACCTTTACTATTTCTTTTCTACATCTATCTCTGAATAGAATCAGTTATACATTACCAAAGTTAACGCAACAATGCATATATCTGTTTCTCCAATATTATAGTCCCCTTCAGGCCTAAATTTAGGGAGGAATGTAGGGAAGGGTCTTAATGGTAAAAGAGCCCATTGGGTGGAGGGGGCATTTCACATGCGTCTTGGATAGCTCCTTTGAAATGTAGTCTAAAATCCAGTGTGTGTTCACCATCCCACTGACATGGAAGCCACCAGCCACATCCCTAACCACCTGGTAACAAATCATGGAAGAGGAGAGGTAAGGATGGGTTTCATGGAACCTTGCTGAAAGCTTTTGTAGAGGGAAGTAAAAAATCCTTCGTTCCTGCAACCTGTGTAAACAAAGTAGGCCAAGAGTCAATAGACCCCCCCCCCAAAAAAAAGTCAGCAGAAGGCCACAGTATTCATATTCAAGCATAAGCTTTAAGCCAGCTACATCTAGCAAAATGGGGAAAAAATCTAGAAAACTCAGATCAGAGTTTTAAAATAATTAGTACTTTTATGTCATGGAGGCTTATCCAGCTTAAATGGAGATTTGACCAGTAATTTCCCTCCTGCTGTATTTTGTCTAGTACCGCTACATATCTGAAGGGTGATGTTTTCTGGCTTAGAAGTAATTTTAGATGTAAGTTTTACATCATCACATAATTTTGAGATAGGAATACACTGAAAAAGAGAAAAGTTGAAAACAAGTGCATTTTCATTTTTGCCTACCATTTAAGAGGAATAATCAATGAACCCATAGAAGAAAAAGCAAAACAAGATGCATTTTCAGAAAGAAATGAAAGGCCGTTATTTCCCAAACTGCTGGACATGTTTTCTCTTTCATTACTCTTTCATATATATTTCATATATTGTCCAGTATTTTCTTAAGATATTTGAAGTGACTTCACCATTTAATAAATTAAGCATGGTTTTCCTATCTGGTCAGTGGGTCCTTTATGGGAAAAAATGCTCAGTTGATAAAATACTGGAAATCGAGTTATTATTTCTTGTATGCAATTGATTTTTGTTGTTATTTGCTGTCAAATAACCATCGATCATCTAATAACCATCTTGGCCTCTTGGAGGTCTCTCATTTATAGGTGACCTTATGAATAAGAGACATCGAAGAGCCCTGGCCACCTGCTGTTTTCCTTAGATCTTGCAGACTGAGAGTTGTAGGTTCCATTATTGCACCTATCTACCTTCATAACTTAGACTCCTCCCTCCATAACTGTCATCTTCCAGCCTGCAAGGGAGCTGACCAGGCAGGCCCAGCTCCACCAGGGCTAGCCTGGAAGAAAGAGACTTTCTCCCTCCATAACTGCCATTCTCTGGCCATGAGGGAGTTGACCAGGCAGGCCCAGCTCCATCAGGGCTAGCCTGGAAGAAGAGACACCTCCCTCCATAACTGCCATCCTCTGGCCTATGAGGGAGTTGACCAGGCAGGCCCAACTCCATCAGGGCTAGCCTGGAAGAAGAGACTCCTCCCTCCATAACTGCCATCCTCTGGCCTATGAGGGAGTTGACCAGGCAGGCCCAGCTCCATCAGGGCTGGCCTGGAAGAAGAGACTCCTCCCTCCATAACTGCCATCCTCTGGCCTATGAGGGAGTTGACCAGGCAGGCCCAGCTCCACCAGGGCTAGCCTGAAGAAGCAGAGCCCTCCCTCCAGTCCATCTGCCTTGGTCCAGGGAGGGAGAGAAGAATGCTGGACCTGATCCCCTTCCCCATCACCATTCCCTTCTCCTTTTGTGTTGTGTCTTTTTAGATTGTAAGCCTGAGGACAGGGAACCGTCTACTGTATTATCTCCTCTGTTGTAAGCCGCCCGGATTCCCAGTGATTGGGCGGCATATAAATAAATATTATTATTATTATTATTATTATTATTATTATTATTATTATTACCTGCAGCAACTCTTTTCTACTGTCTTCCAGTTTACCTGGGATTTTCATCTTTTCCATTGAGTCACATTGTCTCATGATATGGCCAGAGTATGATAGCCTCAGTTTAGTCATCTTCATTTCTAGTGGGAGTTCAGGTTTGGTTTGTTCTATGACCCATTCCAACTGATTTTCTGCTTAAATATTTGGAAATTCTTCCAACTCTGTGATTCTATGATGCTACAGTTTTATGCTAGTCAGCATCTTTTATCTGAGACTGAGGCTTCATCCACACTGCAGCATCAATGGCTCCATTGTATGGAATCCTGGGATTTGTAGTTTTTTGTGGCACCAGAGCTCTCTCACAGAGAAGGCTGAATATTATACAAAACTACAGGTCCCATAATTCTTGATGCAACCTGAGAAGGACTGTGTTATTCACTGATTCAATTATGCTTACGTAAAATCTGGGAAACAGAGAAATGCTAAAAATGACATATGGCGTGATGCTCACATTTGTTCCAGTGAATTTTTGTCTGTTAGTAAATTAACTTGTATTTAGGGAAGTTTTACCCACATACTTATGCATAGGATAGTTATCTGAGAGAAAGAACAGCTGGATCCATAGGTGAATATTTCAGATTGCCATAAGCACATAAGATTGCTTGATTCTTATGCGTGTTATTATAAATGTATTATTTTAAAATCAAGATTAGCTACTATGGACTTCTAATTAAATGGAGATTTTGTTCTGGTTCAGAGATCTCATTGAAGATTATTGCATTACCTTTGCTCCTGGCATAGATGCGGGATGTCTAAGAAGAAAGATCTTGTCACATTCACTCATCATCAGGCAGCAGGCAGCCCATATGCAAACTGGTCTTCTGCTGTAGCTTTTAAAGAATGGAAAAATCCTATTCATGAAAAAATGTGAGATATGCCCAGAGAAGCTTATCTTGCATACAGGCTACCTACTGCTCGGCAATGGGTGAATTTGATAAGATCCATCTTCTTAAAGGCAAAGGTAATGTGATAATCTCAATAGTTGTTTCTTAGGATTATCTTTCAATTGTTTCTTATAGATAATATATTTTAAAATTAGTGTATGTAGGGAGATCTTGTGGCACCTTTGAGACTAACTGAAAGAAAGACGTTGGCAGCATGAACTTTCATAGACTTCAGTTTACTTCCTCAGATGCATTTAGAAGAAGCATTAAATGCATCTGAGGAAGTAGACTGAAGTCTATGAAAGCTCATGCTGCCAACTTCTTTCTTACAGTTACTCCCAAAGGTGCTACAAGATCTCTCTACAGAATGATTCTACAGACTAACAAGGCTATATCTTTGAATTCTATCATGACTGTAATAATTGTGTAAATTTCCCCCCAGTCCACTGGATCACCATTTCAAAATGGTGAAGTGGTGATTTAATCTGTACTGCACTTGCCTCTGCCATGTAATTGCACGTTTTTTCTCCCACAGCTCCTTGACTATGAATAAGCCTTTGTTTCTTCTTACAATAGGGTCAGTTAAAGAAGCACACAAATGTTCATTTAAGATATAATTTGGTTTGGCTGAGTGCTATAAAGATTTGAGTAGTAAAGTTTCACACAGTTGAGAGACACATAAATGTGGGAAAACGGAAACTTACTCCAGGCTTTTAAAATTGCTTAGCTTTTAACTCTGAGAAATTTACAGCCCTTGTTTCCTTTACCATTTGGGAGGAGAGAATGAACAGAGTACAAAAGTGCTATATATTTTTACCAGAGCTGCACAGACACACCTGCTATACCATTTCAAATAGATATGAAAAATAAGATCCATCTTCTTAATGTTGATTTTAAATTTTGTTCACTGTGCTTTTAAATGGCTTAGCTGAGTCTTCTATAACCCTAGAACACAGGGGGCCTCTACACTAGAGAAATAATACAGTTTGACACTATCATGGCTGCATCCTAGAGAATCCTCAGATTTGTAGTTTTGTGAGACACTAGCACTCTTTAGCAGAGAAGGATAAAGACCTTGTAAATCTGCCAATCCCAGGATTCCATAGGATAGAGCTACAGTACTTAAAGTGGCATCAAGCTGCATTATTTCTACAGTGTAGGTGCACTGAGTCACAAAATGAAATTGATATTTTAGGACTAAGATACAACTGAGGATGAATCTGTGGAATTCACTGCTACAATATGTGACAATGGCTACTAACTTAAATATCTTTAAAAATAACCAGATTTTTCAGGTTCCCAGCTGTCACAGCAAGTGGTGAGGGACAATGGGAGATGAACCCCAAAAGCAAGTGGTGGTCAAAAGTGAAGCAAAAATGAATTAGAATGATTCACTTGAGGAGATTTTAGTTACTGATAAACTGCTGTCTATGATAGCTATGTGAAATCTTCATAATCAGCAGCAGTTGCAAGAGAAAGCAGGGCTGCTGTTGCTATCATTTGCTTGTGGGCTTTCCATTTAAAAATGATGTTAAACTTGGACTCAGCAGAATTTTTCTTATGATCTTGTTACTTTAATCATCATAGTGAACAATATTTTATATTCTGATAGCAGGTTTTTAAAAAGTCATAATCAGGCTATATGCACTGTAAACTGGTAAAACAATATCCGGTGTGTTTCACCACAGTCATCATCCTATGTCCTAGTCAGAAGGCTTGTCTGACAACTTGAAATCCTCCTACAGCAGAATCCCTAGAAATGTTGTCTGATTATATTTTCCAGAACATTATCAGCTGTATGTTCCTGAGTCGGCACAAGTTGGCTCTGCAGTAGGCAAAATCAAGGCTAATGATGCAGATACTGGGTCAAATGCAGACATGAAATATTCCATTATAAATGGGGATGGATCTGGAGTGTTTTCCATATCAACTGACAAAGAAACACGGGAAGGAATTATTTCCTTGAAGAAGGTAAGCAAAACCTTTGCAAAAGGCTCCTGTGTGAAAGATTGAAAGCATCTGAGGCTGCAACCCTGTGCGCATCTGGGGGCCAAACTAAACCTGGAAATACTTGATATATGAGCTTAGTTCTGGGATCTTGCCCCCATTAAGTAGTAAGACTTTCTTTTTTTAAAATATTATTTATTTATTTATTGTTTATTAAAATTAAAATTCATACAATGAATATTATATAATACACACACACACACATTCTACATTCTATTACAACTTATCTAAATATCTTTTATATCCCACCTCAGTGTTCCCCTGCACCGGAGCCATTTCCATCCTTATATTCCATCCAAAACCTCAGTTCCTCTCATGGAGGTAATCTTCCATCTTCTTTTCTCAATACTTTCTCAAAAAGTTATTTCCAAATTCCATCAAAGTCACTTCTTTCCCCTTTTTACTTTCAGCCTGCATGTCAATTTATCATTAATCTCTAATTTCCATACCTTTTTACACCACTCCTCCAATTGTACAGTTATTTTTGTTTTCCAACATCTTGCTATAATTAATCTCACTGCTGTAGTCAAGTTTGTTATCAAATCTTTTCCTCTTTTTTCCATTTCTCTGAATTATATAATGATAACAATACTATATTTGGACTTCTATCTATTTTTATATTAATAAATACTTTCTATTTCTATTATCACTCCCCCCTCCCAATTTTTGTACATATTTACATTGCCACCACATATGCATATATGACCCTACTTCTTGACAACCTCTTCAAAAATTTTTGAATTATTCTTATCAATATTATGTAATCTCACTGGTGTCAAATACCATTTCTATATCAATTTAAAATAATTTTCTTTAATCTGTACCAATAAATTATTCAAATGTCTTTGTTCCCAAATTCTATCCCATTCTTTATCACATATTTTACATCCTCATTCCTCTCAAAATATTTTCCTTTGTTTTCCCCTCTTTATTTTCCATCAACATTTTAATAACTGTTGCTAATCATACCTTTCAAGTTCTCATTTTCCTCCATTTCTAGTAGTAAGAGGTCAGGCTGATACATCATGCTTCCTGAGCCAAGGACAAAATTATTGCTTTCCTCTTATATGCAGAGGTCATCTATAAGACACAAGCTTTACCCCCTGAGTAACAGGCTAGCAAAGGGAGGAAAAGCACAGGCAGCATGACACACACAATTGTATTCTCCATCACATTTGCAGGATGTAAATAATTGCCCTCATATTTTTCGTTTATTCTTAATGAGGGTATCAGTGAGATCCTGGCAGGGAGATTGTTTGCTCTGATCTGCTAAATTGATTTTGTGCCAAAGCAACTTGGGAGTGTTGCACAATCCCTGAGGTTTGGCACAGAAAACAATACACTTTGTGGAAAGGATTCCCCCTCCCTGCATAAACCCACAAACACCCCTCATTTTTCTATATGTATATTTTTTCATGAAAAGGTTATAAGATGCAAAATAAATAAATAAATGATATTTTAAAAAATTAAATTTAGAATATATGAAAACTCTCAAAATTTCACCCATGGTGGGGGACATTTGAAATAATTTGTTCTTCTGGGCAAAAAATAAAATAAGAGAAAATTGGTATATTTACTTACTGCCCCCAAACATCTGCCTGAGGCAGCAGCCTCCTCATCCCATTTTCTTCCACCTGGGAGAAGAACACTTAGCATAATAGAATTTGAAGAGACCCCAAGGGCCATCCAGTCCAACCCCCTGCCATCAGGAAATCTCAATCAAAGCATCCCCAACAGATGGCCATCAAGCCTCTGTTTAAAGACCTCTAAGGAAGGAGACTCCATTACACTCCAAGGAAAGAGTGTGTTCCACTGTCAAACAGCCCTTACTGTCAGGAAGTTCCTCCTAATGATGCTGTAGCTTGCATCCATTGTTCCAGGTTCACCTCTTAACCTTCTCTTCTCCAGGCTAAACATCTCCAGCTCCCTAAGTCGTTGCTCATAGGACATGATTTCCAGGCCCTTCACCATTTTAGTTGCTCTCCTTTGGACACGTTCCAGTTTCTCAATGTCCTTTTTGAATTGTGGTGCCCAGAGTGGACATAGTATTCAAAGTGGGGCCTGATCAAAGCAGAATACATTGGCACTATTACTTCCCTTGATCTAGACACTATACTTCTATTGATGAAGCCTAGAATTGCATTGGCCTTTTTAGCTGCCGCATCGCACTGACTCCTGTTCATGGAATCATAGAAACTTGGGGAGGGGACTATTGAAAGATGAGTCATGGGCTAGGAAAGACACAGCCCTGTAAAAGACAAGCACAGTCAATTTTCCTACTTGAGTACAGTAGTTTCATAGAACTATCCATGACCACATTTAACTTGGCAGAAGGTTCACTGAATTTAGTGCCCATTAGGCCATCTTCAAATATTACCTGAGTACTTGGTTGTCACAAAACAAACAAACAAACATTCCTCTATAGGAAATGGGTTGGCTTTGATTAAAAGTGTCAGCAAAATTTCTTACATACATACACTTTTATAAATGTTTGCTGACAATTAGGAGGCAATATTCCCTGTAGTAATTCATTTAAAAACATTAAGTTTGTGTGGGAACTGGAAAAGTGTAACATCTGGAGATAAATATTATATGAATCTTTGTGTTTTTTAAATGATAGTGCTTTCCCATTTATTAAGATCTTCAACTGCACTAAGTCATTGTATATTAGTATTAGTAAACAGATTGAAAGATTTGGGATATTTATCTTCCATGGTTACTTGAGTCTTCTACTGAGGAATCTTTTTGGTGGTAAGAAAGATCTGTAAAGTTGTCATCTGAAAATTATTGCCTGTTGTATCTGTTTTACATAATGACTTCACAGTTGGTCTTTAGATGAGAAGCTTTGAACATGAATAATAAGGAACTCTTAATATTTGACCATACACCATAAGGGGAGAACTACCAGTATAAAACAAGATCTGAAAACAACACATGCAAAAAGATATTAGGACAGCTACTTTGGGGGCTAGAATTCAACCAGCCGTGCTGGCTATAATATCTGTAAGATAATGTGCAATGTGTGGTAGAAGTACATGTTTCCAGGTCCTCAGTATCCTCCCAATCTGCCTCTTCTTTTAAGGAGAATCATGGGCCTTACATGTATGCTTCATGCAGTAAGTTACATTACATGTGTGAGTGTGTATGAAAACTCAGTACCTTACAGGGGTTCCATAATAGTAAGCATATAAACCTGGTGTTCATTTGAGCCCCTGGTTGAAACCTTCACATCACATTGGATAGTTTCTTTAATGCAGGATGACCAGAAGAAACTTCTCAAGGCACTTTAATCAGTGTTTGTCTGCTGATGTCATAAGAGTGCAGAGTATCATGTAAGAATAATCAAAATGAATGGTCTGAAACAGTCCTTTTAGCATATCCAATACTTCCTGCCAGCAGTTATTTAAGATTTGTTATTGTTGTATGTGGGCAGCCTCTAATATGAACAGTGGACATAATAGGGGTTCTCATGTCTTATGCAAGAATGGAAATTTTTTGAGAATGTCAATAGGATTTGAAGGTGTAAGGCATGGGTAGGAATTGTGTGGAGTCTCCAGGAGCCCTAGCCAACATAACCAGTCATGAAGAGTCAGTTGCAGTTCAACAACATCTGGAAGGTGACAAAAATTGCACCCCTGCCATGCATCTACAAATGACTAATATCATCATCATCATCATTATCTGTTGTTATTAGCTGCCTTCAAGTCGACTTTGACTTATGGTGACGTTATGAATAAGAAACCTACAAGTCCCCCATCATCAACAGCCCTGCTCAGGTCTTGCAGTTTCAGGGCTGTGGCTTCTTTGATTGACTCTATCCATCAAGAATGTGGCCTTCCTCTTTTCCTACTGCCTTCTACCTTATAAATCACTATTACCTTATTTTATTGAGTCCTGTCTTCTAGTGAGTCTTGCCAGGTTTACATCCACTGGGCCTGGGCCTTCTCTAGCATCCATGTCTGAGTGGATCTGTGCAATTTTACATGCAAAGTGGCAGACAAATTCTTCACGGTGATCTTCTGAGTGTCTTAAATTCCCCTGAGGACCAGATTGTAACAGAGCCCTGACTGCTTGAACTAGCTCCTCTGGATGGCTCTTTGAAGATTGAATGGTGACAGCAATATTTAGATAGATAGATAGATAGATAGATAGATAGATAGATAGATAGATAGATAGATAGATAGACAGACAGATAGATAACCTTATATCTCCACCATAGTGCAATTGACTTCAAATTTACTTTAGTCCATTTTCTGTCAGACTCACTGTGAGTTTTCTGCCAAAGGTATTCTAGTCATCATCTAATTTGTTTCTTTGCTGCCAGCTCCTTGGGGGTGTCTGGTTTAGTACCACACCATGAGAGGAGATGCTTAGGGGTGATTGTGTCCTCTGCTTTGGACATTTTCCCATTCCAGAGATCAACCAGGGATTTGATAAAGCAGTGGGAAGCTTTCCAAGAACAATCAAGCATCCACCCAAATTTATAAGCCTTTTGTGAATATGGACCATCTTAATCTATCAGCCACCTTTCTGTAGAGGCTTTGAGTCCCAGCAAATCTAAAACTGATGAAGAAGTAATCTGTCCATGACAATATAACAATAGAAAGCTCTTCCATTCCCAGGTCACATCATCCCAACCAACCCAGGTGAAAAAAAGGCTATAGAGTATGCCCAGCAACACAAATGAGGACATTTACATTTGAGACACACTCATGATTGTCATGGCAGACTTGAGGTCTTGACAGGGCAGTCACAGTTTGAATGGTAAAGTCCCCCAGCATGAAAAACCACAAGGATTCCTGCATCAACTGTGAGACCATCCTGGCTAGCTCAGGAAAGGAGATTGTTGAACAGAGGAGTGGATGATACACCAAAAGTCTCCCTAATCTGTGCCAGCCAGCCACCTTCAAATAAACACACACTCTGTAGACCTAGGGATAGGGCGCTGACTCAGTGGAATAGAAATCGAATAGACCAATGCAACACTATTCCCCCATCCCTAGGTCTTGTCTACTGCTGCTCAGAGACACCTGATAGGCAAAACTGAGATAATATTTTCTGTAAGTACTGACCTCTCCTAGTCTTCTCTTATATAGCATCAACAAAAGGCAGGGTAGGAATTGTAGGCCTTCAGATTTCTGCTCTCTCTCTCTCTCTCTCTCTCTCTCTCTCTCTTTCTGTGTGTGTGTGTGTGTGTGTGTAGGAAGGCAGTCTCTAATTATATACTATTGGAATGAAAAGATTCATGATAAGAATAAATCCATATTTTTTGTGTATCAAAGAACAAATTTTGAAATATTGGTTATGGTTTGTCTTGAAATGTATGAAATCGTATACAGCGTTTATTATTTCCCAAGATACATTTCTCACAAAAGAATAAAGAATCCCCTCCTCAAAATGCTAATAATCAAACTAGCTGTATAACAACAAGAACAAGAAATATATTTCTTTCCCACCTCTCCTCAAGGCTCAAGGCATTGTACAGTATATTAAAATACAAAACACAAATTAAAAAGACACATAAAACCAACAGTTAAAATACGATACTATAAAATCATTAAAATATGCTCATACGAGTACATTCTTTAAAATATACAAATTAAAAAGTAATGTTTTGAAATTGAGTGGGTGGGCCTGCAGGAATAGATGTGGTTTTAATGTTGTTTTAAGTGTCATCAGTGTTTTATATATATTCAGTAATCAATAAAAATAGATTCCAGATACTGCTGAACTGCAACTTCCAGCTTTCTTCCTCAGTGACTACAGAAGCTGTTAGTTGCAGACCAATAATATCAGGAAAGCTGCACAATTCTTACCCCTTTTCTGTGTGATTGTGTACATGAGCACACTCCTACATGGACAGTTGTTATTGGCAAACAAAGTGAACACAGCAGCCAATTCCATGATCACAGAAATGCATGAGTATGGCAATGGCAGTTGTTTTGATGTATGCACAACTCAAATCATGTGATCATGGATTCACATGCATGTAGAGGAACATTTACCACATGTCTGCATATAGAGAAACATGTGCTACGGCCTTAAGTGTGTTTAAGACTACTACTATTTACACACTGTTTTAACTTTTAAATCAGTGTACTTTTCTAATGAAACCAAGATGTTATGGCTGTGACCTATTTGTATGTGGGTAATTGAGGAAAGAAAGCCATAATGATTTGGAAATAATGGTGTAGAAATGTTCATGGTTTGGTTAAAACCACTTAAGGGTTTTAAGCTTAGATTTCAATTCAGATTTTTAGGTGCTGTGGCTGTAACTGGGCCACCAGGAACCTACAATTCTAGTTATCAATTCATTGTCTTATACTAATTCCTTCTAATTTCAAGAGCATTGTGCATCAGTCCAAGACTTATCAATGTTTATTATGTCCCCTTTAAATAATTAGAATGTACAACAGTCTGCATTGCCATCTTTTCTTCACTTACACACACACACACACACACACACACACGGAAGCAGTGACATATGATATATCATTCTGTAGTGATTTTTGCTGTAACAGCAGAAGAAAGATTTTCCTGACTTAATATACTTTATTTGAGAACAAAGTATACTACTTTTGTATACCGATTGTCCTAAGATATTTGACAATTCAAGAAGAATTTGTCTGTGAAATCTACCAGAAAGAAATAGAGGTAGTTAGTTGCTTAAAATTAAATAAATGATGAGAGATTTTAAATAGGGTTCCCAAATCTTCATTTAAAAAAAAAAGTTTGTTTTGCTCAGTCAGTGTGATATAATAATTGGAGCTTAGGAAGATTATTACACTGGGGTAAGAAACACTAGAGAAGTGCATTACTACCATCATTTTTGCACAATCGGGGAAAGATTTTCACACGATGACATCCTCCTATTATCCTTGTAACATCATGGAATTGTCATGCTAGTGAAATATCTCATTGACGATAAAAAAAAGTCAATGGCTTGCCTATAGTGATTTATTAGCACTATTGGAAATGTGTGAAGGGCAATCATGTATCAATAGCACT
>NC_056525.1:154860133-154876242 GCF_019175285.1 Sceloporus undulatus | reverse complement strand
GTTGAGAATTCATCATTAAACCTTCCAGAGAATAGATTATTGGACTAAACTCATTAAAACGGGGCTAGTTCATTTCAACTGCTCTGACTGCCTCCTGTTGCATTTTGGGGTTTGTAGATCAGCGATCCCTAAAAGCTCTCTGGCTGAATATTCTAAATACCCCTTCCTAAACTACAAGCCCCAGAATGCAACGGGAGGATAATCTCCTAAATTAAATTCCCCCAATCTCCCAGAATCATTTTGTGTGTTGCACTTGTGAATCACAGTAGAGTTCCTCAGAGGCGAGAGAAGACCTATTTTTCTCTCTGCTAACACAACCCTTTCTGCTGATGTGTGTAATGTAAAAGCACTTTTTTACTGCTCCTGAATAGCTAATGCCCCGTTATTGTGATCAGTGTTTCAATATTGCCTTTGTATCATTCTTGTTTAATAACATTAGAATAGCTCTATTAAACAGTAAATAGACCTCCTGTGATATTCTCCTAGAACTAGATACCTGGGAGATTCAGGGTCAAGCCATAACAACTATGAAACTAACAATACATGAACACTTAAAAACAGAATGATCTTGTGCATACTTATTTAAAAGGAAGGTGTTCTGAGTCCACTGAGACTTACTCCAGGTAAGTGTACATAGAATTACATGCTAAATTAACTACTATTTAAAGTCCCAGAAGGGCCTTATGTTTCCACAATAGATGAACCTGTAGTTCCCTTGCTCTTTGTATATAATATGCACAAATCAGGAACACTACACAGCCATAGCTGTCTCCCAAATCCCAAAGATAAGGATCCCTACTTGCAGTTAGCTCGGGAATAGAGACAAAGCCATCTCTACTTGGCCTGACTGGTAATAGCTAATAGAGCCCTGTAATGGCTAATGGAGACCTATTGATGATTGGCAGGGCAGGTAAGAAGAGGTCCTAGGAGAGATGAAACTGCCCTTAAACGGCTTCAGCTCTGTACATCCTCATTGGCTAGATCTCAACAGACAGCATCGCTGACATGATCTGGCTTGTACTTCTCTCCTTGGTGGGGTGGAAACAAGAGCACCCCATTCCATCGGGACAGCCAGAGGAGTATGTTTATCTAACCACAAAATTGATATGTTTCTTTATTTCAGCAGCAAGGTGCTACTCAGACATTTTAAACAAAAGGGCAGGGCTAAACTGACTAAACCTATACCTTATAACAGAATGTAACATGAAATAAATTGTACCAAAGGACACTATTATTAGAGTTATTGAAACCAATATGTGAATATCTTTGAGGCCAGAAGATACAGATGGTGGTACAAATAAGGTGAAGAAAGAGCTAATTTTGTAAAATCACTTAAGACCCAATTCACAGTGGTAATAGTACATTTCTTTTCTTCCCACAGCCACTCAACTATGAAAAAAAGAAATCCTATACTCTTAATATAGAAGGAGCAAATACCCACCTCGATTTCCGCTTCTCACACTTAGGACCTTTTAAAGATGTAACTATGTTGAAGATCATTGTTGGGGATGTGGATGAGCCTCCATTGTTCACTCTGCCATCTTATATCATGGATGTTTATGAAAATGCCAAGATTGGAACTATTGTGGGCACAGTAACAGCACAGGATCCAGACAGTGCTAACAACTTAGTAAGGTATGATTTTATTAACATAACGTCATAGAACATGTAGCAGCATGGCTGGAGCATGTACAAAATGTGGACAATGTATGTTTCTTACAAAGATGAACTATGGAAATATGGCTATGTCTGTTCTTAGAGATGTAAATCCTGATAATAATAATTTTTATTTATATTCCCCCACCTCACCCTGCAGATCGAGGCAGAGTTACAACCCAATAAACACATATAAGTACAATCAATAAAAAGGAATATATCTAATATGATACTTCATATCGACAATAATAATATCAATTAAAAACTGGTTTATCATAGTGCAACAGTTTTATGGAAATAGATTTGATTTGCCTTCATATGGTCTGTGAGGAAAAAAAGGTTTATCTTCTCACCACAAGATGGTGAGCTTTGCTGTACCCGTCTCAGATAAAACTTATATATATATATATATATATATATATATATATATATATGTGGAGGGGGTGCACAAATTTGTAGAACTGGAAAAGATAACTGTTGCATTGTTGGTTATGTAGGTTAGGAAGCTTTGGATGTGATTGGCTCCAAAACTGATCAAATCAAGTAGAAAAAAAATTGCACTAATTTAAAAGAAACCTGTCTATTCGTACTGTGATCAGTAGTTTTTGCACAGATTTTTGTGGGTTTGCCAGGCTATGTGGTCATGCTCTAGAAGAGTTTATTCCTAGAACTCTTTTAGAAGGAATAAACTCTAGAACACGGCCACATAGCCTGAAAATCCCACAAAAAACTATGGATGTCAGCCGTGAAAGCTTTCAACTTCACATTGTATAGATTATGTTTATAATTTGCACATTTGGCACAAAACATTATTTTTTCCAAAAGAAAAAAGAAAAAAAAGAAATAGTTTTGCATCTTAGTTTGTACCAGAGCTTAAATCAAATTATGTATTCTTGTAGTCTCATTATGCTAAAATAATCTCAATTACAGTGGAATGAGTGTCTTTCACATTTAGTGTTACTACTGTATCGTGACTGATGTAATGTGAAAGTCATCACCTTCTCTCACATTCAACTTTTACAAAGGATGAAGAGGGGATATATAGTGCTTTTAAAAATCCTGCTCTACTTTACGGTTTATCTAAACTGGGGGACATGTCATGCTTGATTAATATTAGTGATAAACTGGACTTCAATAAAATGCAGGATGTCATCCGACCAACCATGACCCTTTCCATTCTGGCTCCCACAGTTTTTCTTTTTCAACTGGCACTCAGCATTTTGTGGCATCTGAGCAGTCACAATTCTCATTAGACTAGTTCATTGGGAGCAGGGAGGTTACCCACTTAGGGTTTTTGAGAAGGTTTTTTTGCACTTCTGAAAACCTTGGAATTCTGAACATAGCCATTCTCCTCTCTTCTTTCTTCATGTCGCCAGTTGTTTTTCATCATTTTGACATTAATCGATGGAGTTGACTATTACAGGAATAGAAGCAATTTCAGTCAGAAAATACTTGTAAAGTTAAGAAATAGTGTGTAGTTCAGTACTAATAAGTCAGTTTATTGTATTTCAAGCAAACAGCCATTTTACACACAGATAAAAACAAAACAAAAAGGAAGCACCTTACAATAGAATGAATTGAGCTACATATGTAGGGTTATTTCTCAAACCCTTCTTAAGATTTGTAGTGTATATTTGCATAGTCTTGGCTAAAAAAATTAGATGCTCTAAAAAAAAAACAAATTTGGTAACATCAGGTAACAAGAAGCAGATCTTGGCATGAGATGAAAAACCCTTGAACAATTTTAAGAAAGGAAAACTATAAGTATTTCTAAGATCATTGTACATGGGACTTTCAAGCCAAACATGGAGATAAATCTTCACTTGAGACAAAATTATATCCTCAAACTCTGTCCTTGATAGGTAGACTTTTATATCTTCCCATCTGAACTTCTCACAGAAGAATGTTTAGCCTTGCTCGTGCAAAGGCTATCCTCATTTTAATATTTGTAATGTCCACCATAGATTTTGATAAGGATAAATACAGTGGAGTAAAAAAAAAGTATAAAAGGGATTAGTTTGGCAGGACTTAATCTCTGTTATCTGAGACTGCATCTCAGTGTCCTTAAGTCTTTTTAACAATAATACTTTGGCACTATCATAACATTGAGACAAAATAAAGGACAGTGAAAATCTCAGTTTCTTAGCAACCTCCTACATTCTCTGCTTCACAAATGAGGACCCACCACTTCCACAGTCACCAGATGAATCTCTGATATTTGCTTGAAAATGGTTTTTAATCAGGGCTAAACTGAGAACTTGTGTTTTAACTGTCATTATACCTAGTTCTGCAGCTGCAATGACAGCTTTGTGAAGATGTGCGCTGCCAAAAGTCAATGCAAATTTTTCCTTTGGCTTTTTCTAATGGGCCCAAATTTGTACATCATTACTAGAACATATGTGTTGTGTTTAGAATCCTCATTTAGAAGAGTCTCTGGTAGCAACACTGGCCTACCTGGTACATTTGACACTCAGTGGGAGTCTTTTTCTTTAATACTGCCTCCTCTCTACAACAAAATTATTTTCAGCAATAAATCATTAAATTATTTTAAATTTAATTCAGTTAAATTGATATAGATAGATAGAGAGAGAGAGAGAGAGAGAGAGAGAGAAAGTCAGCACGTGCTTTATAGAATATAGCAAAGCCTTTGACTGCATAGATAATAAAAAGCTATGGATTTCACTTAAAGAGCTGGGTGTACCAATATATTTGATTTTCCTGATGTGTAATCTATACTCAGGACAAGCGCTACAGTTAGAACAGAATATAGAGAAACAGAGTGGTTTCCAGTTGGAAAGGGAATTAAACAAGGGTGCATCTTATCACTCTATTTGTTCAACTTATGTGAAATAATATCGAGCAAAAATCAGGCTCAGATTCAGAGGAAGGAGGAGTAAAGATTGGAGAAAAGAATATCAACAACCTAAAATACAAGATGACACCATAATACTAGCAGAAAATAACAAAGACTTGGAACATCTACGAAGAAAAGTCAAAGAAAAAGATGGAAAAGCAGATTTAATGCTAAACTTTTACAAAAGTAAAATAATGACCATGTAGGATATTCACTCATTCAATATGGTTGATAAGGACATTGAAATACTCAAAAACCTCTCATACCTTGGATAAGTCATTGGCCAGCATGGAAACTGCAGTCATGAATCCAGGAGAAGACTAGGACTGGGGAGGGCAGCTATGAAAGAATTAGACAAGATTCTAAAGTGTATATATGGCCGAACACTACAGTGAGGATTGTTCATGCCATCATATTTCCCATCACTGTGCATGGGTGTGAGAGCTGGACAATGGAGAAAGCTGATAGAATGAAAATCATCTCATCTGAGATGTGGTGCTGCAGAAGAGTTCTGTGGATACTGTGGATGGCTAAAAAAATAAACAAATGGATGCAAGAGCAAATCATATCTGAACTTTCCCTACAAGCCAAGTTGACTAAACTGAGGCTGTTACGTTACATCATGAGAAGGCATGACTCACTAGAAAAGATGATGCTATCTGGAAAGATAAAGGGCAGTATAAAGAGAGGAAGACCACACACACCAGATAGATAGACTCAATCAAAGAGTAAGAGGGTAGAGTATCTTGGAGATGCCTCATTCACAGGGTTGCCTAGAGGGCAGTTAACAACAACAAAAATAATCATGAAATGAAATAAATGGCTGGAAAGGAGACACTGGCGGGGTACATACCTCCGCTTTGCGGCGCTCTGCCGCCGCCGCCAGTAGGTCCACGGGGGAGCCGGAGCCTTCACACGGCCCGACTCCCACGCGGACCGAAAAAGAAGCTCCAAAATGGAGCTTCTTTTTCCGTTACGTTTGCGACGTAGCGAGGCGCCAGGGGCGCACTCACTACGTCACAAGCAACGCGACGCGTACAGACGCTCAGCGTCCGATACGCAAAGATGGCACCGGCCATGTAGAAGGGCCGGCGCCATCTTGTACGGACGGAGTCCATACTAGGCCCAGGGGCGTCTATAAGAGACGCCCCTTTTTTAAAATGGGACGTCCTCCGGACGTCCCAAATGGCGGTGCAGAAAGCACCACTGACAGTGAAAATTCTATTTTATTGAGCCTCCAGTAAAGACTGTGGGCTGCACAGTTTTTTATATGACTTCTGCCTTTCCTTAATGTGGCTTTATATGACAACAACAACAATGTTTATTTACAGTGTCCTTTTCACAACAATAATACAGAACATTATACAGTCGGCCTTCCACTTTCATGGGGCTTAGGGGCGCAAGACCCTCACAAAAGTGGAAAACTGCAAATAAGCAGGGGAAGGGAGAGGAGCAACCGCACTCCCCCACATCTTCCCCAGTGTGATAGCAGGCTTCCCTCTCTCTTCCCCAGTGGGATAGCTGGCTGTGGGAAGCCAGGTAAAGCACCAGAGAAGGTGTGGGGTTGGTGCACACACCTTTCCCAGCTGCTCCCTCTTCCTAGACCTTTCCCCCCAAGGCAAATGCCCAGGTGGGAGGAGGAGGAGGAGTGCATGCACATGTGGCAACAACCTCACACATAATCAAAACTATGAGTATCAAAGCAACAAATGACAAGGCCAACTGTAATGTACTAAAAACAAAATCCTCACCACACCACCACTCACTACCCATCTCAGCCACAAAAAATTGTGTTTCCCCCCCCCATTTTAGATAAAAAAAAGTGCTATTTCAAGAAACATCTTTCTGTTTCAACAAACATCATAATAAATCATCAATTTGTAAAAATAAATAATAGTTAAAATTTCACTTATAAAATTATATTAAAAATAAAAATAAAATTTAAAAGTATAAAAGCATTATAAATGTATGAAATCATTATGAAATTTTAGCAGACTAAAAATATTATGAACTTTTAAGAAAACATCTTATGCTGACAAACCATTGCTGCTGCGCAAAAACTGGCCACCCTTGTTGTTGTTACTGGGCACTGGTCTGCCAGCAAATAAGATACAAAACTTATATAAGTTCTTCCAGGAAACCAACTAAGAATTGGATGAATAAAAATATGGCAATAGCCATAATAAAAAGGACAATACAACAATACATGACCTATAGTACCAATTCCATAGGGGCATATGCATAGATCATAGGGAATATTATTGTATCTCCCTTCCAATAAGGCTGGAGGTAGAACATTAAACTTTGCTAAATTGAATGCTATCCTATGTTTTGGAACTGTTAGAAGACTCTGAAAAGTAAACCTTGATTTTGCCATTATATATGAGGTACACAATTTTACTACACCATTGTATTTAATGTGACTTATAGCATCCATAGATTTTAGTATCAATGGGAACCCCTGGGACAAAACCCCAGCATATACTATAGACCCACAGTACTATATTTTCTTTTAAAATCTAGAATTACCAGAAAGTGATATTCTAAATTTAAAAAGTATTCACTATTTTTAAGGAAAACATTCTGTATCAAATATTGCTTAATGAGCGAACAGCAAGTGTCACCTCATATTCAGAAAAGTTCAGTGATCTTGGACCTGGGCACCTCATTATGAGATAAACCTATAAACCTGAATATTATATACATTTTGACAAGTAAAGCTTGGCTAGTTTAATAATAATTGCTTTTCCTTTACCCTTACTTTTCTATTCTATATATACTTCTTCTAGACTAGATTTCCCATATAATCCATTAATTTATCAAATTGTATTTATGAGTTCAATAGAGCATAGAATGACAGTTTCTATGCCATTAAAGAAGCTGTTCCTTGTTAAGTAAAAAAGAGTTACTGTATTTTCTGGCGTATAAGACTATTTTTTAACCCAGGAAAATCTTCTCAAAAGTTGGGGGTCATATTATACGCTGGGTGTCACATTATAGGGCAGGTGCTGAAACGTTCGAGCTGGACTGGAGAATCTGTGGTTGCTGCATATGGTGGGGGGAGCTAAAAAACAGCCGCGGCCACATCCCCACCATCTGCGGCGATCGTATGAAAGCAGCTACCGCTCTGATAGTCTTGGAGACAGGGAGCACTGGGCAGGCAGGGAGAGCTGACCAATCCAAGCAGGCTTTGTATACAACAAGGTTTCCTGCTAAGTACCTGCATGTCATAAGCATTTGAATTTAAATTACCATATTGAAATCAAATCTGATGTTTTTTATTTTTTATTTGGTTTGGGTTGGAAGAGGGGTAGTCTTATACGGTGAGTACATCCCAAACTCTATATTTTAACTGGAAAAGTTGGGGGTCGTCTTATATGCCCAGTCGTCTTATATGCCGGAAAATACGGTATTTTTAAAATCCACCACTGGTGCAAGGAATGCTTCTGTAGTTTCTCATTGTGCATGTTAGTTTTATTATAACAACTGCTTTTCATGTGATATATACTTGCAATGAAAAAGAATATTGGCCTGGACATAAAATGCTATTTGAAAACACTGAAATTCTGGACCATGCCAACAACTCTTAGGTCAAAATTCACAGGAAGGCCATTGAAATCCACAAACATCTGTCCCTTCTCGCTTGCCGCCCCTCACTCCTGGAACCTCCTCCCCTTACAAGCATGACTCAACACGTCTCTAACCAGCTTCAAAGCCGAGTTAAAGACCATATTGTTTAGGGAAGCGTTCCCAGGGAATCTGTGATTGTGTCCTGGTTGTTCAGATGCTTGACTCAGTAGTGGATATTGCTGTTTTAACTTGTTTCATATGATGTTTTTAATTTGTTGCTTTAACTTTTAGATTGTATGCCATAGGCAGGCTTTTATATTCTTGATTTTACTTGGTTTTGTACAGTGCCGTGTAGATTTACAGCACTTTATAAATAAAGTTAATAGTAATAATAATAATAAAAAACATCTGGAACAATTTCAGCAGGAAAGAAGAAACCCTGACAGTAAACAAAGTTTGGCTACCAGTCCTGGAGAACACCAAAATCAAGACTCAACACATGCAAATGAACTTCTCCCAGGGTCAAGGGTTTTCCCTGCAGACAATGAATTGCTAATTAAATAGACAAACATATCCTCCCACCCTGAGGCCTTGCCAGTCAACAACAGACCAACACACAGATTTACATGTAAAACACTTCCTCCCAAACAACAGTCACACAATATGTATACTCCACTCACTTCCATGCCATCAACCTCTGAAGATGCCAGCCACAGATGCAGGCAAAACGTAAGGAATAAATTCTTCCAGAACACAGCCACATAACCCCCCAAAACCACAAAAAGCTATGGATGCCGGCTGTGAAAGCCTTGGATTTCACTTACAAAACAAAGTGTTGCCCCTAAGGATTGTTACATCACACTTGGCATTCTAAACCTGATCTGTGTGAAGCTGGGCAAATATAGTTTTATCAGTGCAATAAACTAATGATATAAAATACATTTCTGAATTCTCATGAGTCTCAACTTAAGGAGTGCACTAATAAAACCAGGACACACAAAATGGATTACAAAGAATGTTCATTAATTGTTTGGTGGATTAGTGTCATCTTCCTATTGATTTCCTATAAGAAACCAAATGGCTTGTGGCCAGCTTTGCAATGAGATTTAGTATGCATTTCAGGCTGATCTGAGATAGAGATCATAGAAAGTGCATTTCCCAGCTAATCAGTTATCCAATAAGACTTTTCAACACACACACACACTCTGTCCCCCTATTTTTATCTGAAATGTAGAGAGAGGGAATTGCAATTCCATGGGATATCACAAGACAGTACTGGTTTCTTTAGCCATATAAGATTGACAGCTGTAGGTTGAATATTCCTTATCCAAAATGCTTGGGACCAGAAGTGCTTTGGATTTTGGATTTTTTTTTTCCAGATTTTGGAATAGTTGCATAATCATAATGAGATATCTTGGAGATGGGACTCAAATCTAAATATGAAATTCATTTATGTTTCATATACACCCTATTCACATTCTTTGAAGATAAATTTACTCAATAATATTGTACATGAAGCAAAGTTTGTGTATGCTAAAGCATCAGAAAGCAAAGATATCACTATCTCAGACATCCAGGGAGAAAAGCTTTGGATTTCGGGTTTTCAGATATGGGATATTCAACCTATGTTACCTTATATATCAGATGGATATATCAGACACTGTAACCTATACTTTTTCTGGTAGCAAAGATGGGATGAATTGGAGTTTTGATTGTGTGTTTGTGTGTGTTTTGGTTTGGATTTTGGAATTCTGTGCAACTCCTTGAGGTAATGAGGGTCAGAAAATCCCCCCGGAGCCCACTAGAATTGTCTGCCTGTCATAGATGGAAGTACTTTTATCATATACAAAACACTTCAGTAGATAAGCTATAGTCTGAAAGACAACTGTTTAAATGGAATGTTCCCTTCAGTCATAAAGTTTCAAGCACTTGTTATATATCTGGTGCAGAAAGTCTTCAAAATGGGTTTCTTGTGGCTTTCTCTCAGATTTTCAGAGTCTTATGAACTGAAAGAGGCTGATTGATGTTACAGCAAGAATAAGAATTACTTGGGGAAAAATGCTAAGGAAAGGGACATTTGTCATAGTTTCTTCTGGAAGAGTTTGATATATGTATCTCAAGTGTCTTTCACTGTATGAAACATGGCAGCATTTTACAGAACATCAGCCTTTTCCCCAAATGCTTGACAAGTCAGTAATGCAAGAGGGGATGGAAGTCTGCACAAGCCTCAGGGGCCCTGGCCACTTGAACTTGTGCACTCTCTTCAGTGCCACACTGGGGCAGAGATCCTTGAAAGCAGAAGTCAGCTCCCACAGAAGTCAACTAAAGCCTTTCACAGGCCTAATTAAAGCTCTGATAGGTCGTACATATCATAGAATTGTAGAAGGAGACCACAAAGGCCATCCAGTCCAACCCCCTGCCATGCAGGAAAACACAATCAAAGCACTCCTGACAGATGGTCATCCTGCTTCTGTTAAAACTTCCAATAAAGGAGACTCCACTACGCTCTGAGGCACTGCATTCCACTGTAGAACAGCCGATAGCATCAAGAAGGTCTTCCTAATGTTTAGATGGAATCTCTTTTCCTGTAGTTTGAATTCATTCCTGTAACTTGAATACTATACACAGTATTCCAGGTGAAGTCTGGTGAAATGCTACTGAGGACCGACCATAAGTATTTCAGAATTGGACTTTTTTAAAAATACACAATTAGCATAATATGTATCTGTTTTGTATTTGAAAGGCTGGAGAGAGAAATGAGGATCTGTGAAATGGTGGGATGTGTGAATTCGCATTGAGCACTATGCTTGGATTTCTGCCTTTTTACAAGTACTCAGATCTCTCAATCCTTGTGTCTTTTTATTGCTAGCCACCCACTTCTGTCTTTGAGGTGGTGCTTGTGGTGCTCCTGCTCATTTATAGAATCACAAAGTTGTAAGAGACCTCAAGGGCCATCTAGTCCAACCCCCTGTCATGCAGAAATTCAACATTCAAAACACCCCTGACAGATGGCCACTCAACTTCTGTTAAAAGACTTCCAAAGAAGGAGAAATTCTTTGGAGGTGTGTATGATTCATTTATTTCAAGCTTAATGTCTCATTCACTCACTACTTGTGTATGAGATGTGAAGGTGGAGAAAGACTGAGGATTTGAGAGACAAATGATTAGGAGTGCTATGGTTGCTGCCTTGAAGGCAACAGCAGGTGACTGGTGGCAAAACGTTTCAATTTGCGAAGGTTTTCAGATTTTGGATTTTCAGATTAGAGGTGCTTAATCTGTATTTGGGGAAGATTGGTGCAAATGAGGAAGAAAAGTTTAACCCTGGCCTCCCTGTTTGTTGCAATCTTCTCAAAATTTTGACGTGTAGCAGTTAGGAAACATTATTTCCCATGGGCTGCAGTAGGAGGTATTCCCACCTCCCAAACCCAAGTTGCTTCAGAGGGTATCTTCATGTGGAAGTTAGTGGGTAGATGGATGTCAGCAGAGCATGTTTGGCTGTCCCCTCCTGTCTTTGACCCTGCTTACCAGTTATGTGCAGCAAGTACTTTGGAATTTTTTTGTTTTGTATTACTACAAAAAAGTTAGGCTTTGGGCTACAGTTCCCAGAATTCTGAACCAACGCAGCTAGTAGTTTGGCATTGTAATCCAAAAATTACTTTTCTGTGTTCTTCATTCAACCCACCACAAGGTGAAATATGATCACTGAGGTGCACTTTTCCCCAGTTCTGTAAGAGGGGAAAGCAAAACAGCAAAGTAAAAACCAACATCAGCAACAAATTGAATTTGACGTTATAATTACCACTAAATAAATAATATTAATCATCATCATTATTAATAGTAGCATTACACATATAACACAATTTGTTGTTATATCAACATAGTAGGTTAATATAATACAAAATATACAGCCAGTCTGTTCACATGGTACTACAATGTTAATCTTCCAGAACCCACTGTTTCTGAGATACAGTAATGTTAATTTCTGGATAATTTGTATAGATAGATGGAATTTTGTTGTGATAATATAAAGGGATGTAACTTAAATTAAACTGCATTCTATACATGGCAGGAATATAGTATATCCCTTGGAGATAATCTTTTGCAGAATCCGAAACATCAATTCCCTTTTTTGTCTTCCTCGTTCTCCCTGCCCATTTGCACAGGGAGAGAGAAAGTGCTCTTTTAGAGGTCTGAAATGAATACTCCCAGCAGTTTTTGAAGTTACCCTAAATATCCACATTAAATCAAGCTAAGGACCATGTACTGCTGAGGGACTACAGGCTGCCATCTCATGTATGGCATTCTCTTGAAATGTCCATCATTATCTACTGCTGTGACTAATAAACAACAGAGAGCATTGTGACCTGTGCATTTAGCTGTAGCAGTTGCACCAGGGGATTCACTTACCAAGTAAAAGATACTAAACTGTGGTTTTTTCATTATGAAATACACCCAGCTTCTTTCTCTCCTTCTTTAAATGCAGTATGCCTCCTTTCTTTCCAGGCAATGTGCAGAGCATGTACCATATTACAGGCACCTTGCACAATTTTATATACTTTTTCTGTGCACTTTAAAATGTTCATTTTATGAGGATTCAGTGGGGCATGCCAGAGAATCTTATTGCTGCCTCTGGCTTTCCGCTGCCTAATTGTTGCACAGTATTACCTCGTATGAACTGATATATTGCAGTACTTAACTTACCTGATCCTGCAAGTGTGGTAGAAAAGTCTAAATTTCATCCACCTTTGTTTCCAGTAGAAGCCATGTGAGATATGAACTTTCTTTACCCAAGCTTGTATCACAGTAATAAAACTACTCAATCACCACAGTTTGCCACCTCGGTCAACTACGCAATTGCTCCTGTATTGTCATCCTAAATATTCCATCCTACTCTTCTAACAGTGTGCAAAGGGATCTTGCAGCCCCTTTGAGACTCACTGAAAGAAAGAAATATATGTGTATGTGTTTGGGAAATCTCACCACAAGCTAATAACTTCACCCATAATATTGAAAGACTTCCACATGTTCATCCTCCAATGCAATTTATGCCACATTATGTCAATAATAGTAGATTCAACTTGATTGAACCATATATGCTATAAAAGGAGCCCTGGTGGTGCAGTGGTTAAATGCCTGTACTGCAGCCATTTACTCAAAACCACAAGGTTGCGAGTTCAAGACCAGCAAACGGGCCCAAGCTCGACTCAGGCTTGCATCCTTCCGAGGTCGCTAAAATGAGTACCCAGACTGTTGGGGGCAAATTAGCTTACTTGCTAATTAGCTTACTTGCTGTTCACCGCTATGATCTTTGGAATAGCGGTATATAAATAAAACAAATTATTATTAAAACAAATTAGATAGTAAGGAATTATTCCTATGTGGTTTCCCAAATACGGTAGAGAAACTGAAAGAAAACTGTGAAAGTTGTATAAAACTAAAGCTTAATCCATGCATATGCATGCATGACTTAATTTCTCTACTGATGCTGCTGAATGTTAGAAAGTCTTGTCCTTGACTTGGGTAGTGGGTATATAAAAGTTCTTTTTGCAGTATTATAGTTGTGATAGCCTGTTTGTATGTAGAACTTTTACTGGGTACTACAGTCATCATATAATTTGTAGACATTTGTGGACCAGTCCTAACACTTTTGCATTTACATCTGTTTCTTGCAGTGTCTTCCAACAAGCCTGTCTGCTTGCTATCTCCCTTCCCCATTCACTAATTTCACAAGGTGTTCATGTGAAGCCATTTTCCATTCATAATCCTCCCACCCCCATGGCTTCTTTTTGCCCTGCTTACCATAAAATATTTATTAGGGAGAAAAAGCACAATTGCTGCACTATATTTTTTTAATTGTTAGTATGAGGATCCCTCCCTCTGGGAACATTTTTAGCGGGCTACACCCTACAGATGGCATTTTGCTAAAAGCATATATGGTTCAGTCAAGTTGAATCAGAACCATGTAACTTTACTGAAGATTAAATAGCTTAAAACCAGGCAAGTTCACATATAATCACTGCTTACATCTAGTCATGTTTGGCACAAAAAGGCAGCTATTCTAGGCTTTTTGAACATTGTGAAACTATGGGCTATTTTGGTGCTTTATGGAGTGAAATGTCTTCTATGACTTATTGTTTGGAAGGACAATTGGCCAGGACTCTTCAGTTCCATCTTGAACAGATCTACCTTCAGTTTACAATGAACACCTTCAATCTTGAAAGGTTCCACAAAATATACCATTTTAATGGCTTGGAGCCTAGACTTGGTCACAGTTTGATAGTGGATTTATGCCCAGATCTTTACTTCCTGAGAGGTTTTTAAGGAGCTATGGAGTCTTTTCAATTTATCTTTCAGATACTGTACCACACTAAGGAAACTTGGGGTATCATTGTGACACTAAGTCTTTTTAATGATTGCCAAAGAAAAAAATGACTGGCAAGACCCATTCATATGGCCAAGCAAGCTTTGATTATTGAAATTGTTCCAGTACAATTCTATTGCTGAGCAAGATGGACAGTACAGGTTGTTCACAGAGGAAAATGTCTGTATATATGGTGGTGCTGTGACAGTATGACTATTGAATTTTGAGAAATGAATAATGATGTCACATTCCCAAATTGATTATTTTGACAGTGCCTGTGTTGACACATATGCCCATAACATACACATTCTAACCTTGAAGGTTTTGGATTCCTTACAGTTAAGTCATTTAGTCCTTCTTATTTAAGAACAGTCTCTGTGCATCACCTCCCAGTAAATGATTATACAGAAGTACCTGAGCAGTGCAACTGTTAAGTAAAACAACCCAGGATGCCATAGGAAACTTGTGGAAATTGGCAAAACCACACTTCTGGAATATAAACATCTCTCTTAATTGTCAGTCAAGCTGCAAAAGCAGTCTGAAGGCCATTAGAATTTTGTAATTGCTTCACTTGCTAACAGTAACCTTCAGTGAAGTATACTTAGAAAGAAGTGCCTTCTCATTCTGTTCCTGCTACCCAAGGCCATCACTTTCAGTGAAAGTTTCAGTCCTTCATTTTGGTTTAGTACTATTATGATATTGTACAATCCCACCCTTAAACCCCATACTACTTTCTGCAGAGGACTCAGTGCATTTTTATTTATATGGTTTATATTAATTTCCACATCCTGATAACCAATAAGTAATACAGTGCTTCCATGTCATACACAGCTTTCAACTTATAGTGAAGCTGTGTGTCGGAAGAGGCAATGGCGCGTGCCATGCTGCATGCATGAGCCCCATGGTTTTTAACGGGGCTTGAGCATATGCAGTATTTCCCTTATGCGGGGGGATCCGGAACAGATCCCCACATAAAGGAAGGCCCTCTCACAGTTTCCTGTGTTCAGTCAGATAAGCACACATATGCTTAATCTGAGTGAATGTTATTGCTGTTTAAAATGACAATGTCTGGCAATATTTTTCATGTAATGCAAATCATAGTCAAAACCTTGGTTGGACTCGGAGAGACCTATTTCTTACAGAGCACAAGAAATCAACTGCATGTTATGGTTTTATCCACTAGCAGTAATGGTGTTTCTATTCAACTCTTTGTTGTTCCTTCAGAAGCAAGACTCAAGGCCATCATTTCACATTTCAGTTCCAGTGTGCTTAGATACACTGAAGATCAACAGCTAAATGTTAAGACTATTTCTTGTGGTATTGTTGTACTTTATATCAACTGTTAATGGGAATAATGAGAGTTCCAGAGGAATCATCATTCATAGTTATGGTGGGTGGGTTATTTCTTCCCTCCCTGAATGACACCTTTGATCTCCCCCCCCTCCTTTTTACACTTGTATTGTTAAAGATTGCCTTCCCTCCAGTCCATCTGCCTTGGTCCAGGCCTCGGAGGTTGAGAGGAACTGCTGGACCTCTTACCCTTTCCCGTCACCACTCCCTTCTCCTTCTGTATCATGTCTTTTTTTTAGATTGTAAGCCTGAGGGCAGGGAACCGTCTAACTAAAAAGATTGCATGTACAGCGCTGTGTAAATTTACAGCGCTTAATA
>NC_056525.1:154856485-154860033 GCF_019175285.1 Sceloporus undulatus | reverse complement strand
TGGGTTATTTCTTCCCTCCCTGAATGACACCTTTGATCTCCCCCCCCTCCTTTTTACACTTGTATTGTTAAAGATTGCCTTCCCTCCAGTCCATCTGCCTTGGTCCAGGCCTCGGAGGTTGAGAGGAACTGCTGGACCTCTTACCCTTTCCCGTCACCACTCCCTTCTCCTTCTGTATCATGTCTTTTTTTTAGATTGTAAGCCTGAGGGCAGGGAACCGTCTAACTAAAAAGATTGCATGTACAGCGCTGTGTAAATTTACAGCGCTTCATAAATAAAGGTTAATAATAATAATAATAATAAAGATAATTGTGTTATTGTATATTAATATATAGACATAGATTATTCAGCTGCCTATTTGAGTGGGGTCTTAATTTGTACAACATAATATCTAATCAAATGAAAGGGGATAACATTTCTTTCTCCTGTGCTGGGGACTCACAATGCGGGTGTAGGGAAAGCAGGCTGCACCAGGTGACATCCTAAGGGAGAGGCTTCCCAAACATCCAACTTTTGGCAGAAACCAGTTAGGGAGTTCACCTGCATCCCTTTAAACCACTGGAGCTCAGCGCAAAAGATGTTGTGAATGAGGCAAAGCTCAGTGAGAGGAGAAAGGAGAGTCCTCGGGTTTTTTTTTTTAAATTAAATTGTATTTCTTTTAAAAAATATTTTAAAACTTTCTTTAAAAACATAATATCTTACCAATTTTTGACTTTAACCACATGAAACTATGTACATATAAATGCATTTAGACTCTATGTATGACATTGTGATTTGAAGGTATATTTTTAATTTTACTAGTTGTTTATGTTAAAACTATCACCATTACATTCAGGAATTATGATTTATAAGTAACTTTGGTACAAAAAGCATGATTTAAGGATTCTATATGGTGTGGTATGGGAGGAGGTCACTGAGAGAGTGACACCATGCACTTGGTGACACCAGCTCTAGTGATGCCCCTGCCCCTGTGTTAACTCCCTAGACCAGCAGTTCTTAACCTGTGTGACATGACCCCTTTGGGGGTCCCTTTCACAGGGGTCTCCTAAGACCATTGGAAAACACATATTTCTTAGCAACCAAGACCATTGGTTGGGTGTCACTACAACATGAGGTACTGTATTAAAGGGTTGCAGCATTAGGGAGGTTGAGAACAACTGCCCTAGACTCTGTCATCTCAGCCACTTTCCTCTAGGAAATGGTTTTAATTTTCTCTTTCCCCCCAGAATTTAACCAGCCTGGGATGTCAGAAATGTCCAGCTTGTACAGTACATGTTGTTACTGTATGATGAAGCTATTGTGTGTGCATAGTTCATCCCAACCTTCCATTCCTTTGTTTCCCCCTAAGCATACATTGTTAATACACTGGTGTGTATTGTTAAAAATGTTCGACAAAGACTTTTGATGCAGTCCTAGGCATCATTTTGTCTGTATGCTTTTTGTGCTATGTTTTACTGGTGTATGCTTAGATTTTCATTTCATGTCCTATTTATGTTTGTAAGGCAAATGTAGGAATAATTACTGTAATTTGAATAGAAATGTAATATACCTCACCATAATGGACAGGAGTACGATATTGGTGGTCTGCTATCCAGATGCTCATAGCTGATAGGCAATTTCATGGTGCCTGCTCTCTGTTCTTATACTTTAAACCAATCTTGGACTGCAGCCCTTCAAACAAGGGACAGCTTAAAGCAGAGGATTGGTCTCTGTAACATAGATATACAAACATCCTATGAAACAGAGCATGGGAAGGTACATTCATCTCTCACCTACCACATCGTGAAAGCTTGAATCACTGCCTTAGCTTTTGCTTTAGATGTAGATTAGGTGGACAAGTCAGTAATCAAGTGTGGATGCCTACATCAGGTACAATTTAACGTACAAGAACAAAGAGTAGGCACAATTTGTTACTGGGCAAGCTACTGTTATTTGGCAAGTGTTCCTGAATTAAGTTCCTGTGATTGCCATGGGTATACTGCAGGGCAGTGATATTCTACAGGGCAGTAAAATACTTGTGTCATCTTTATGTCTTCTAACTCCTAGAATCCCTGTCCTGCTTCTAGGAGTTGAAATTCAAAACATTTGAAGAACCAAAGCCAAGGTCAGAACTTCTACTATAAAAGAAAACTAAGGCTGTTACGAACAGCCAAAATAAAGCTGCTTCGGTCACAGTGGGAGGTATGGTGTTTCAATGATGCATGAGTCCTAAGGTCCAGAAGTCGCACCAAGTCATGCTCCCGCCCTAGGACTGGAGTGTGGCTTTGTGCGACTTCTGGACTTTAGGACGCATGCATCATTGAACACATTCCTCCACTGTGACTCGAAGCAGCTTTATTTTGGCTGTCTGTAACAGGCCTAAGGTCCAAACACAGTTTTAGACCACTTAATCTTGGTTAAGTACTAGGGAATCTGGGATTGTAGTTTAAGTGGTACCAGGCTCTCTGCAGAGAAGGCTAAATGTCTCACAAAGCTACAGTTCCCAAATTCCCTAGCACGAGCCAGACAGTTAAACGTCTCAAACTGGATTATTTCCGCATGTGTTTTGAACCTGAGTGTTCTTGTTCCATCCACTCCCAATGCCCGTCTACATGATGAAAATTACCCTGGTAGAATGCGTGTAGATGTGATCTGCCCATATGTAATTCAACACATTTGTCTTTTTTAGGGGGTGTGAAAAAGTTAAGCTTTTTCTATGGTTCAGTGCTATGGAATTCTTGGATTGGGTTTTTTGAGGCATTTAGCCTTCTCTGTCCGGGAGCTCTGGTGCCATAACAAACTACAGTTCCCAGAATCCCTACATTAATCCATGGCAGTTAAAGTGGGAGCTCAAGTTATTAACTCTTTCTGCCCTCATTTAACTCCTGAAACATTGTTTGTCTGAGCAACAAGGGGAAATAAATATTCACTTTTTGCCAACACACAGACACCCTCCAGTTATGGTTGTGTGGACAGGGGAGCAATGACCATCCACTCCATCCCGACTGTTCTTGTATGGCAGGTATCTCATAGGACTTCTGGTGGCCATTCCTTCCTTTTCTCTTGCCTACAGCCTGGGAGAAGGGAGGGCAAACTATATAAAACCCTGACTTGGTTCTGCAAGATTTTAGTCAGGTCAGGGGAGATGGGGAGAAGAAAGAGAGAGATACACCAATAAAGGCTTTACATGTTTTGTGTTCTGAAAGAAAAGTCACAACAATATCTTTTTGATCAAAAAATAAAGTTGAGTCATATGCGCAAGCAGCAATAGGTGACATTGCATGGGAAGTGTGTATGTCCTTCCCTTGGTTTACATCTGTGTGTGGCTGGCAGAATAACATATATGTGAATAGGTAAAATGGGCTCGGAAGTGTAGACACATTGAAACACTGATGCAAGATAATTAACTGTGCAATTTATCTTCAGTGGCATCTGTTGCTAAATGCTCTCCTCCAATGAACATCTCTTTCACACTATAAATTAGAGCACTTTCATCTCACTCTAGCAGCCATGCACTCTGGGATTTGTAGCTGGTGAGACACCAGGGCTCTCTGGTTGAGAAGTTTTTC
>NC_056525.1:154846313-154854940 GCF_019175285.1 Sceloporus undulatus | reverse complement strand
ATTTTGGCTGTCTGTAACAGGCCTAAGGTCCAAAACACAGTTTGAGACCACTTTAACTGCCTTGGTTAAGTACTAGGGAATCCTGGGAATTGTAGTTTACTGTGGTACCAGAGCTCTCTGACAGAGAAGGCTAAATGTCTCACAAAGCTACAGTTCCCAAAATTCCCTAGCATCGAGCCAAGACAGTTAAACGGTCTCAAACTGGATTATTTCCGCAATGTGTTTTGAACCTGAGTGTTCTTGTTCCATCCACTCCCAATGCCAGTCTACATGATGAAAATTACCCTGGTAGAATGCGTGTAGAATGTGATCTGCCCATATGTAATTCAAACACATTTGTCTTTTTTAGGGGGTGTGAAAAAGTTAAGCTTTTTCTATGGTTCAGTGCTATGGAATTCTTGGAATTGGAGTTTTGTGAGGCATTTAGCCTTCTCTGTCAGGGAGCTCTGGTGCCATAACAAACTACAGTTCCCAGAATTCCATAACATTAATCCATGGCAGTTAAAGTGGGAGCTCAAGTTATTAACTCTTTCTGCCCTCATTAAACCTCCTGATACATTGTTTTGTCTGAGCAACAAGGGGAAATAAATATTCACTTTTTGCCAACACACAGACACCCTCAAGTTATGGTTGTGTGGACGGGGGAGCAATGACCATCCACTACCATCCCGACCTGTCTGTTGTATGGCAGGTATCTCATAGAGACTTCCTGGTGGCCATTCCTTCCTTTTCTCTTGCCTACAGCCTGGGAGAAGGGAGGGCAAACTATATTAAAACCCTGACTTGGTTCTGCAAGATTTTAAGTCAGGTCAGGGGAGATGGGGAGAAGAAAGAGAGAGATAACACCAATAAAGGCTTTACATGTTTTGTGTTCTGAAAGAAAAGTCAAACAATATCTTTTTGATCAAAAACATAAAGTTGAGATCATATGGCACCAGCAGCAATAGGTGACATTGCAAGTGGAAGTGTGTATGTCCTTCCCCTTTGGTTTACATCTGTGTGTGGCTGGCAGAATAGACATATATGTGAATAGGTAGAAATGGGCTCAGAGAAGTGTAGACAATTGAACACTGATGCAAAGATAATTTAACTTGCAATTTATCTTCAGTGGCATCTGTTGCTTAAATTGCTCTCCTCCAAATGAACATCTCTTTCACACTAATAAATTAGAGCACTTTCATCTCACTCTAGCAGCCATGCAATCCTGGGATTTGTAGCTTGGTGAGACACCAGGGCTCTCTGGTTGAGAAGTCAAAACATTTCACTAAACTACAAATCCCAGGATTTCATAAGGTAGAGCCATGACAGTTAAGGTGGGGTCAAAGTGCTATAATTCTGTGATGTGAGAAAGACCTTATAAGGGTGCCTAGGCCTAGGGTGGATAAAACTTTACTAAGTTCTAAGCAGTAGACTAGGACCAACATGATAGACGATATAGGAATTTCCATTTACGCATGTACTATCAAACTGTGGTTTACTGCTAGGGGCAAATGTAGCTTCTTTGTGCTTATCAACATATTTTGAGTAAATTACAATATGAATGAACACATTTATTTCATTGCCAGGCTCCCGTTATCAGAAATGATGAGCAGACTAATTCAGAATTGTCTGTTGTCAGCAGCAAAGATCATGCAAGATTGCAGAGGGCCTTCTGCAGCCCTGCTGTTTGAGATTCCTTAACCAAAGGGATTGAAGCCAAGATTCTACATGCAGAGAATGTAATTGGCCTTTCAGCTATAGTCTCTCTAGTTCTGCAGTGTTGAGAAATTTCAGTGGCTCAGAAATTAGCTCAGATTTGAAAGCTATGAATGTATTTTTTTTTCTAAGCTAAATTTCCATTCTTTTCCTTCTTAGATATTTCATTGATCACAACACTGAAGAAGATAGATATTTCACCATTGATGCAAACACAGGAACCATTAAGACTGCCAAGGTTTTTGACAGAGAAGAAACCCCTTGGTACAACATCACAGTCACTGCTTCTGAAATTGGTATGTAACTAATAACCTCCCCAAAATTAAAAACTCATATCATGCTGACACACAAAAAAATTACTGAAGGGGAAAGAACAAAGCATTATTATTTTACTTCGGAAACCCATATCATTACACTCTTATACTATTGTATTATTATACTATTTGAATGCCTGGGGAAATTGATTGTTGTGACATCTGATACAAATAAAAATGATACATATCTGAGACTGATGTTCAGAATGGAACATAGTTATTCATAGTTAACACTTCCAGTTTTTGTGGTGTGATTTGTGTCTCAAGAACATGTACTTTAGAGTAGAGTTATGTTTTTAAAAATTAGGAAACAAAATGTTTAGACTGCATTTTTGTGATGAGAAAGACACTGAAAATTCTCTATTTTAACATATGACTATTGTGCAGACTTTTAGGGTAAAAACTCATATTTTTGCAGAGATGGGGCTGAATGAAAGGTATGAGTTAATCCTTATGAAACTGACATGGAATCAGAAATCGATGATCTCATCTATCCCTAAATTCTACTCAAAACTGTTATTTCTTTATTATTTGATATGTTTATAATCTTCCTTTTCTTCCATCTTTGAACTCAAAGTGATATAAGTGAGCTTTTCCCAATAATCCCTCTGGGCCAACATCTTTTTTAGTCTAGGTTTGTTTGTTTTTTCATGCTAGGGACAACAACAAACACAACAACAACAACAACATGGTGGATTCACTTTTCCCTGTGAAAAATATTCACTTTGTACCTCCTAAGAAAGTGGGCAGTGGGATGAAACACAGGTTGCATTGGGCAGCCACTATATTTCTGAAGTTTACATTGTTTTTAGTGATGAAAAATGTCCAAAGATATGTACCTTTGAAAAATATATTCACATATCTGTAAATTGTGTGACATTGCCAATGATAAGAATGTTAGGTAATAGTTTCTGTGCACTAGAAAAGTGTGTCAACCCAAGATAATAATAGGGTTTCCAGACTAGAGATGGGTCCTGTGTCTTTAATGGTTATGTAGAAGAGAAAATTTCAGGAGGTATTGCTTGTTACTTGGTATCTGCCAAAATTCCCTCTTCTACATAACCAATAAAGGCACAAGATCCATCTCCAGTTTTCAGTCTGGTAGCACTGGTAGCTTTATATTAAGACAACATAAAAATGCCAGTGGAATTTAAAGAAATTCAAGGCAAAGAAATGTTTAGAACTCTCCCTCAGACTATGCCTTCAGACCAGGTTGGAAGGCTAGGAACTGCATCATCCCCACAAGTATCCTTGAAGGACCACACTTCCAATGCGCCTTCACCATAAAAAAAACCAGTTTGGCCCAAAAATTAACTCTAGAGCCCAGGAAAGTCCTTTTTAAAAAAAACAATAGGAAATGACTAGGAGTCATTTCATATTTATTTCTTGGCTTAGAACAAGTCCTTTCCAGGATCTAAAATGATTTGAAGGAGGTCAAAGACATGGCAAAGATATTCATGTGCCCATTAAATGGCAGTTGGGGACATTTGGGAGATAAAAGACTTTTTTAACCCCTGGAGTGCCTTGATGCAGTGTAGTGGTGTACTGGTTTCAGCATTGGACCGTGACTCTGAAGACTAGGGCTCAAATCCCCACTTAACTATGGAAACCCACTGGATGGCTTTGGGCAAGTCACACTCTCTCAGCTTTATAGGAAGATAAAGATGAACCCTCTCTGAACAAATCTTTCCAAGAAATCCACATGATAGTTTTATCTTAGGGTTGCCATGAATCAGAAATGACTTGAAGGCACAGACAACAAACAGCGAAGGTACCCTGGTGGCTCAAAAGTGGATGCTCACCTATGCTCTGGGACAATGCATTAAAGGAAAGCTTGAGGTATCTCTTGACTGTTATAATTATCTTATGACTGTAGCTAGAACAAGACATTACAGTTAGTGTACCAAAATCAGAACTCTCACATCTTCCTTCCTTCCTTCCTTCCTTCCTTCCTTCCTTCCTTTCTTGTCATGTAAAGGAATACAAAAATCACAAACTTTATGTTTCTCTATTGTTTTAAACGACAGCCGGTGAAGTAAGGATAGGAAAACGTTCATGCTGCTACCATGTCCCGTGTTGATGGTAATTTACTACGTTACCATAGAGAGCAAGAGATTGGATTGCTATTTTCAGTAGCAGCTTGACCATAAATTGTAGCCCTGGCCTTTGCTGGTTTGAAAAGCCTAAACAACATGGCAAAACTATGATGTCTTTCTCTGTTCATTCATATATGTGTGTATGTATTTCCATTAGGACTTCCCTAAATTCTCTTTAATAGAACTGTAGAATTGTCTTTCTGAGGCTAAATCCAGTCTGCTATAAGTTATTGAAATTGAATTCTCACATAAGGAACTTCTGGAGGGAAATCAATGAATTGTGACACAGAAAGCTCTGTAATATAACTTTTTACAAATCTAATCTGTGAAGAAACCTGCAGTAGTCAAATGGTGACTCTTTATCAGTTGAGAATCTAGTCACTCTTATTAATACAAGGAATGGGTGAAAAATCTTTGATAAATGCAGTAGCAAGGACTTGAGATTACAGACATTCAAATATGGAAGAAAGGAAAGCGCCATGGAGACAGAGGATTTTGCATCTTTAATTCTTAAAACTCTATTTTTCAAATTCATATCCCCCACCCCTGCCATGCAAGCACTGTGGCAGGATATGGAGAAATTTCATGAATATCCTTGAGAAACAAATAATGCATGTCATCTGATATAAGAGATATCATTGCTATAGCACTCTTGAAGAATCTATACACACTATCTTGGTATAGCTATAACAACATTGTGAAGCCGGTCAGTGTGATTGCTTGCCTAAGGCTACTTAATATGTTCTTGACGTTTAATCCATGAACTTCCTCCTTCACAACATAGATTCTTACCTGACATACTGCAGCAGCTCAAAGCTATGTTTTGGGGTTGCCGTTAATGTAAGGGATATGACATTTAAAAGTAGTCCCACTAAAGTAAAGATTAAGACCCATATAACTATTTTTGGAGGCCTCTGCTAATAACCTATGAAATTAAATGTCAAAAAGCTCCTTAAAATTTTATAAGGCCACTTAGCAATCACAGTAAGTAAAATACAGACAGAGGGAATAAATTGACTGATACCTGCTCTATTTCAGTCTATAATTAAAAAGGCAGCTTAGAGGGTAATTTTCTCTCTTTCTAAGAGTTTTTATTCATGTTTTGTATGTTTATGCTCATTCAGTTTATATTCAGTGAAATGGGTTCAGGAAGACATACTGTTGGGCTGGACCACTCTGGAAATGTGTCAATTTTACATGTAACTGGTATACATACCTTTCCACTGTGCTTGCACTTACAGCCATAGGACTTTTTTGAGGCTTAAATTTTTGAGGTACTTCAAGCAGCACAGCTGCAGATATTACCACTGCTACAATATCATCATCATCATCATCATCATCATCATCACCACCATCACTGCCACTGATGTCGCCACCATCATCCCTGTCTATGATGGTATCTGTTGTTTTATTGACATTTATTTATTTATTTATTATGCCACCTTTCCCTCAGCATGGGAAACAATTATATATATATATATATATATATATATATATATATATATATATTACACACACACACACACACACACACTTTTAAAAATATTCTTAATACAAAAGTTCAAACAAAATTAAATGGAATTTCTATTTAAAAACAAAATACATGTTAAGAACAAGTTTGAAACAACAATAAAATGAGTTAAAATAAGTTACGTATTCTTTTAAATTTGTTATCAATTTCAGTACTAAAATTTACAGATTAGATTCTTGAATTACAGATGCCCAATTAGATATAAATTACTCCCTACCTTCGAAGAGTTGGTGCTAATTAAATCAAAAAAATCTTTCATTTCCATTTTTTGCACTTGAACCTCCACCTATATACAAATTCTGCTATCTACCAACTTATACCTCCAATTAGTACTTCCATTTTATATCAGTATTTCTGTTACAGATCTTCAATATTTTGGTAATTAAAATGGTGCCTATTACATTCTTAGGATTAGTTTTTCATAATCATAAATCCAAATTTAAAAAACATTAAAGTGTTAGGAACTTGTTGGTATGAAGTAAACATTAAATACTACTAATGGAATCCCATAGTATAAACATCCTCCCATTTTTAACTTAGGTAAATTATTAAAAGTGTTTGGTCTTTAATAAAATGTGTTGTTGTTCCTTGTCTAAGTAGATAAGTTACTTTATCTATTTAAGCTAAATCATAATAAATTACATAAAAATATAAACACACACACAGTCACCATTGTTACTTGAGAGCAATTATCTTTTTTTCTATGCAATGTTATCTCTTTTTCCATGCAATATCCTTGTAGGAATTACTACATCAACACATAACCATCCTGCTTGGGAACATTTCCACACCCATCTCAGTTAATTCCATAGCTTCTTTTCTTTCTAGGTGGTCCAAGTGACTATATCTTGCCTTGCTGTTTTTGTTGTTGTTGTTCATATCCCACCTTTCTCCCCAAGACTTACAATTTTAAAAAGAACAAGATGGCTAAAAACTTAGGAGAAAGTGAACAATACAACGGCATTAAACTATTCACAATTTTAAAATAATTCAAACCTACAATAATAAAAATTAACCAAAACATATTCCAATTTTGTAATGTGATGAAAATCTCAGAATTTCTTAGTTTCAACAAGAGAGGCTGCCGTGACTGCTTTAGCAAAGTTCTCCAGTGTGAGAATGAGGCAAAGAGCATTTGCCTTTTCCTAAAGTATTTGTAATGTATGCAAATATGTATCTGTACAAAACTATCACCTTTCCCCTTTTCTGAAACCAAGCACACTAGGGCTGCATCCCCACTGCAGAAATAATGCAGTTTGACACCACTTTAACATGACTCAGTGCTATGGAATTTGGGAAATGCAGGTTTGTTGTGGCACCAGAGCGCTCTGATAGAGAAGGCTAAATATCTCACAAAATACAATTCCCAGAATTCCATATCATTGAACCATGGCAGTTAAAGTAGAGTCAGTATGGATTATTTCTACAGTGTGCATACAGCAAGAGTAAGCCCAGAAAGATGCAAACAATCTATGTGATGCTTCCAGTTTTAAAAAGTGCATACAAGGCATCAGCTATTGTAGTTTATCTCCACAATTTCTTGAGCTTGTGCAAAACTCATTCTTAGAGATGCAAAAACAGTAATTCAGACCAACAACAAATATCTCGCCATCTCATAGGTCATTGGAAAAATTGGTAGTTTGTTTTCATATGTGAGAACCAGACAAGTGAGGATTTATATGCCTTTTCCAACCCATTCATTTGCAGATCAGTTATAGTTACAGTTGCAGATCAGTGTATGGGCTCTGGAATGTAAAACCAAGAAATTCTGCAAGCATCCCCAGGATATAATAGAGTGGTAATTATTTTGCCTCTAAAGAACAAAATTGGAAACATGGGACTAAATCCAATTGTTGTTCTTAACTAAAAGCATTGACTCAGTGGGATTTACCTATGTTTTGCCTCACTCTCACCTCTGCTATTCAGATATTATATTTTATCTTTCTCGTATTTCTCATATAAAGTGATGTGTATTTCTCCTTTTTTTCTCTGTTTGAATAAAATCTTTCCATAAATCCCATTCTTTATCGAAATCATTTAATGAGTCTTTTTTCAGCAAAGTAGTCAGTTTATCCATTTCATACAGGTCCATTACTTTCAGTCTCCACTCCTCCACTGTGGGAATTACTTCTGTTTTCCAATATCTTGCAATATCTTCCAATATTGAGATACTGAGGGGGTGTCCCAGTTTTCCTGTACGACATGGTGTGGTGTGGATGGTATGTGTTTAGGTGTGGGTACATTGTGGTTCAGCATTAATCAGTTTGGAAAGAAATCAGATGCTTTCAGAATTGTTTGCTCTCTTGTCTTCTTAGATCCCATCCTGCAGCCCAATGCTTTTCATGCTTAGTCAAAGTGCATAAAGGTAGCAAAATTGGGTATATGTGTGCATAGGACTGAGGCCTTAATTCTACCTTTAATAGTTGTATGATGTACATGAAAAGACTGTGAACAAAGAACACAGATCTATCTTCCCTTCTCCACAAATCATATTTCTGTTTGATGTTCAGTACTACTAAGTAACAGCATTTGCTTTGTAGTTAATTTCGAAGGAATGTCGTTGACAAGTGCTGAAATCAGCAAAATGATTTTATACTTATTTCTGCTTTTGGGATTGAGTTAATACTTTGAACTACATAATTTTCTATGGTAAACTGGCATTTCCTTGTTAACCACGAAGACATCAACTTCTGAGACCTGAATATTCACTACACAACCTCTTCATACTGTCTCTCTCCCCACCATCGTCTCTCCAATATAGCATACCTCTGGTTATAACTGAGCCTTAATCATAAACAGGTGTACAATCAGAATGAGTTTTAATTAAGATTTAAAAGCTTCATTTGAGCTTATGCATGATGCTGCATATCTTGTAGTAGCTATGACAGCTTGGTAGTGAGGATAGAGGAATCAGCAGTCCGGCCAGAGAGAGGGAGCAGTCCGACCAGAGAGAGGAGAAGGAGAGGAGCTGCTTGGCAGCCATTTTGAGAC